>NC_092164.1:2603564-2621064 GCF_045791955.1 Oncorhynchus clarkii lewisi
ACACCTGGGTAACTTCAGGATATGTGGAGGATCCACACCTGGGTAACTTCAGGATATGTAGAGGATCCACAACTTGGTTAACTTCAGGATATGTGGAGGGTCCACACCTTGGTAACTTCAGGATATGTGGAGGGTCCACACCTGGGTAACTTCAGGATATGTGGAGGTTCCACACCTGGGTAACTTCAGGATATGTGGAGGGTCCACACCTGGGTAACTTCAGGATATGTGGAGGGTCCACACCTGGGTAACTTCAGGATATGTGGAGGATCCACACCTGGGTAACTTCAGGATATGTGGAGGGTCCACACCTGGGTAACTTCAGGATATGTGGAGGATCCACACCTGGGTAACTTCAGGATATGTGGAGGATCCACACCTGGGTAACTTCAGGATATGTGGAGGGTCCACACCTGGGTAACTTCAGGATATGTGGAGGTTCCACACCTGGGTAACTTCAGGATATGTGGAGGGTCCACACCTGGGTAACTTCAGGATATGTAGAGGATCCACACCTGGGTAACTTCAGGATATGTGGAGGGTCCACACCTGGGTAACTTCAGGATATGTGGAGGGTCCACACCTGGGTAACTTCAGGATATGTGGAGGTTCCACACCTGGGTAACTTCAGGATATGTGGAGGGTCCACTGCTTTCAAAAAGATCTGAGGAGGATCCCAGATTTTGACACCCCTTAAAATACATCTAATCAGGTCCTTCCTGCTTTTTAGTGGCCTGCTGCTGTGCTCCCTTGATCAGAAATCTTGCCTGAAACCTGAAGATTTACATTAGCCCTGAGAGTTATTGTCGAGGGCCTAGGCTTTAGCTCAGTGGACAAACACTGTCTTGTGGCGCAAAGAAGACCTGGATTTCGAACGTAGTCCGTCACAGTATTTAGGGTTACTGTCACTGGTGTCCCACCATCAGTGGGAGCCACAGGAGGCTGGTGGCACCTTAATTGGGGAGGACAGGCTCGTGGTAATGTCTGGTGTTGAATCAGTGGAATGGTAACAAACACATCAAACACACAGAGGGGACGGCTGCCCTTTTACAACCTCATAACCAACTGGGCTATTTTGTTTGTTTTTTCACATTGTTTGTTACTCATTTTGTACATAATGTTGCTGCTACCGTTTAAAAAAAATGTTTTTGTTTATTTTGTAAATATTTTATCAACTCTATTTCTTGAACTGCATTGTTGGTTAAGGGCTTGTAAGTCAGCGTTTCACTGTCAGGTCTACTACACCTGTTGGTTAAGGGCTTGAAGGTAAGCGTTTCACTGTCAGGTCTAGGACACCTGTTAGTTAAGGGCTTGTAAGTCAGTGTTTCACTGTCAGGTCTAGTACACCTGTTAGTTAAGGGCTTGTAAGTCAGTGTTTCACTGTCAGGTCTAGTACACCTGTTGGTTAAGGGCTTGAAGGTAAGCGTTTCACTCTCAGGTCTCCACCTGTTGTATTCAGCATTTCACTGTCAGGTCTACTACACCTGTTGTATTCACCGCATGTGACAAATAACATGGATGTGTTTTATACCGTTCCATTCACTTCGTTCCAGACATTATAATGAGCCGTCCTCCCCTCAGCAGCCTCCACTGACAGGATCCCTCAGCGTGACACTCTTGACATGCTGTTTTCCAGGAGACCAATGAGCTGGTGGCCATAAAGAAGTTTAAGGACAGCGAGGAGAATGAGGAGGTTAAAGAGACCACGCTGAGGGAGCTGAAGATGCTGCGGACGCTGAAACAGGAGAACATCGTGGAACTCAAAGAGGCTTTCAGGAGGAGAGGGAAACTCTACCTGGTCTTTGAATATGTGGAGAGGGTCAGTGAATACCTAGAGGATGAACCTTTTTAATGATATCGTTTAATAGACCAGAACAGTCTAGAAATGTCCACTACTTTCTAGGGATGGCTGGGATCCGCTGATGATTGGATGATAAATCATCATGTGATATACTTAGCTACTGTTTTTGTCAGCAGGTTCCCTTTTAGAATACTGCCATAGTATCTAACCTGTTTTGCTAAGGGGTTGGATTTGTGGCACATGTTATACAGAGCATTGTGGGTAGTGTAGTTGTAGCTGTGATTGACAGTAGGACTGTGGATTCTGTGTTCCAGAACATGCTGGAGTTGCTGGAGGAACTGCCTAACGGAGCACCACCTGACAAAGCCAGGAACTACATCTACCAGCTGATCAAAGCCATCCACTGGTGCCATAAGAATGAGATCGTACACAGAGGTGAGGAACTCTTACCTTTACTAAAACGAGGTCACCTTTTCCTTTCGTTATGCTATGATGACGTGTTGAGTCAGAGGCAGGGCCTCCCAGCAGAGATGGTTTGGTCTGACTTTTGGTTTTGCCAAGTACCAGACTGCTGCCGCGTGTGAAAACTGGTCTCCTCTGTTTCTCCTCAGACATCAAGCCTGAAAACCTCCTCATCAGCTCTGAGGATGTTCTCAAACTCTGTGATTTTGGTAAGTAGAAATATGTCACTTCTAACAGAGTCATTAACTCAGTACATTAGATGTATGACGATCTCAGTCTCCCTGGTAAGCAATGGTCAGTATCTGTCCATGACTTCCTCTGTCTGTTTCTGGCCTGGTTTCCTGTAGGCTTTGAGCCAGTGTCTGTCCATGACTTCCTCTGTCTGTTTCTGTTCTGGTTTCCTGTAGGCTTTGAGTCAGTATCTGTTCATGACTTCCTCTGTCTCTCTCTGATCTGGTTCCTGTAGGCTTTGAGTCAGTATCTCTCCATGACTTCCTCTGTCTGTTTCTGGTCTGGTTTCCTGTAGGCTTTGAGTCAGTATCTGTTCATGACTTCCTCTGTCTCTCTGGCCTGGTTTCCTGTAGGCTTTGCCCGCAACCTGTCAGAGGGAAGTGATGCCAACTACACTGAGTATGTTGCCACTAGGTGGTACCGCTCTCCTGAGCTACTGCTGGGGTGAGTCCCATTAAACCTACTGGACCTGTGTGTATGGGTGTGTGTGTGTTTTTGTGTGTGTGTATTGGTGTGCGTGTGTGTGTTTGTATTGGTGTGTTTATTGGTGTGTGTGTGTGTGTGTGTGTGTGTGTGTGTGTGTGTGTGTGTGTGTGTGTGTGTGTGTGTGTGTGTGTGTATTGGTGTGCGTGTGTGTGTTTGTATTGGTGTGTTTATTGGTGGGTGGGTGTGTATTTGTATTTGGTGTGTGTGTGTGTGTGTTTGTATTGGTGCGTGTATTGGGCTGTGTGTGTGTGTACGTGCGTGCGTGTGTTGTGTGTGTTTGTGCGTGTGTGTGATTGTATTGGTGCGTGTATTGGGCTGTGTGTGTGTAGGTGCGTGCATGTGTTGTGTGTGTACATTGTTAAGTGTCTGTTTGTCTGCATAGCTGTCAGTCCTTACATACATATATCCTTCTCTGAATATTTCAGTGAACATGTGTATTAGTCTGGCCTTGATAAATCCTGTTTTCATGTGTGTACTACAGACACAGGGAGGTTACTGTGTCCATTTGATCGTCTAGATAATGGAGCATCATGTGGTGGGGCTCCTTCCTCTCCCACAGCAACTAAATCAACTGTTACATTTATTGACTCTTGGTATTTGAATTCCACCCACGCAAATATTTTCTCTCTTCATCACTCTTCCTCAGTCTCGGCGGCGCTCTCCTCTCTTCTCTCTCTCTCCTCTCTCTCTCCTTCTCTCTCTCCTTTCTGTCATTGTGTTCATCACCTTCTGCTGAACCAACATCATCATCATCATCACCATCATCATCATCTTCTGTCCTTGTTATTCTGAATGTACTCTTCTGGTTCAGTTTTACAAATGCATCACTTAAGCTGTTTTCTCTCTCTCTCTCTCTCTCTCTCTCTCCTCTCTCTCTCTCTCTCTCTCTCTCTCTCTCTCTCTCTCTCTCTCTGCCTCCCTCTCTCTATCCCCTCCACCCCAGGGCCCCCTATGGTAAGGCTGTAGACATGTGGTCAGTGGGTTGTATCCTGGGGGAGCTGAGTGATGGCCAGCCTCTGTTCCCAGGGGAGAGTGAGATAGATCAACTCTTTACCATCCAGAAGGTCCTGGGTCCTCTACCTGCTGAACAGATGAAGCTCTTCTACAACAACCCTCGCTTCCATGGACTACGGGTAGGTCAACTCTGGGGTCGATCTGTTGAGCTGTTCTGTCGTCATCTCACACTCCATCTCCGCTTTCCTCTCCTCTCCCATTTCTTCCTCTCTACCTCTACCTATCCCACCTCTCCCTCCCTCTACATTCTCTCTCCTCTCTTTCCATCTTGTCTATCTCTCTCCTCTCCTTCCCTCTCTCTCTCTCCATCTCTTTCCTCTCCTTCCTTCATTCCCTCTCTCTCCTCTCATTCCCTCTCTCTATATCTCTTCTCTGCTCTCCTTCCCTCTCTCTCTCTCTCCACCTCTCTCCTCTCCTTCCCCCTCTCTCTCTTTCTCTCTCTCCATCTCTCTCCTCTCCTTCCCTCTCTCTCTCTCTCCATCTCTCTCCTATCCTTCCTTCACTCTCTCTCTCTCTATCTCTCTCCTCTCCTTCTCTCTCTCTCTCCATCTCTCTTCTCTCCTTCCCTCTCTCTCTCTCCAGTTCTCCTCTGTCTCTTTCCCACCTATCTATCTGTGTGAGTCCTGGTGGCTGTCTTCCCAGTGTGGTCCGTGACTGAGTGGATTGAGTCATCATGTTATGGTGGTGTTCAGTGTTACTGTAGAAGAGAGAGAGACAGAGAGACAGAGAGACTGAGAGACAGAGAGAGACAGAGAGACAGAGAGACTGAGAGAGAGACAGAGAGACAGAGAGACTGAGAGACTGAGAGACAGAGAGAGAGAGAGAGACTGAGAGACAGAGAGAGACTGAGAGAGAGAGACAGAGTGACAGAGAGAGAGACAGAGAGACAGAGAGAGAGAGACAGAGAAACAGAGAGGCAGAAAGAGAGAGAGACTGACAGAGAGACAGAGAGAGACAGACAGACATAGAGACCGAGAGAGAGAGAGGCAGAGAGACAGAGAGGCAGACAGAGAGAGAGTGGCAGAGAGAGAGAGAGAGAGAGAGAGAGAGAGACAACTAGAATCTGAAGTCAAATGTCTACTGTTTGCTGATGATGTGGTGCTTCTGTCACCAACCAAGGAGGGCCTACAGCAGCACCTAGATCTTCTGCACAGATTCTGACAGACCTGGGCCCTGACAGTAAATCTCAGTAAGACCAAAATAATGGTGTTCCAAAAAAGGTCCAGTCGCCAGGACCACAAATACAAATTCCATCTAGACACTGTTGCCCTAGAGCACACAAAAAACTATACATACCTCGACCTAAACAACGGGACCACAGGTCACTTCCACAAAGCTGTGAACGATCTGATAGACAAGACAAGAAGGGCCTTCTATGCCATCAAAAGGAGCATAAAATTCAACATACCAATTAGGATCTGGCTAAAAATACTTGAATCAGTCATAGAGCCCATTGCCCTTTATGGTTGTGAGGTCTGGGGTCCGCTCACCAACCAAGACTTCACAAAATGGGACAAACACCAAATTGAGACTCTGCATGCAGAATTTTTCAAAAATATCCTCCGTGTACAATGTAGAACACCAAATAATGCATGCAGAGCAGAATTAGGCCGATTCCAATTAATGATCAAAATCCAGAAAAGAGCTGTTAAATTCTACAACCACCTAATGTTTCCCAAACCTTCCATAACAAAGCCATCACCTACAGAAAGATGAACCTGGAGAAGAGTTCCCTAAGCAAGCTGGTCCTGGGGCTCTGTTCACAAACACAAACACACCCCACAGAGCCCCATGACAGCAACACAATTATACCCAAGCAAATCATGAGAAAACAACAAGATAATTATTTGACACATTGGAAAGAATTAACAAAAAAACAGAGCAAACTAGAATGCTATTTGGTCCTAAACAGAGAGTACACAGTGGCAGAATACCTCACCAATGTGACTGACCCAAAATTAAGGAAAGCTTTGACTATGTACAGACTCAGTGAGCATAGCCTTGCTATTGAGAAAGGCCGCCGTAGGCAGACCTGGCTCTCAAGAGAAGACAGGCTATGTGCTCATTGCCCACAAAATGAGGTGGAAACTGAGCTGCACTTACTAACTTCCTGCCCAATGTATGTCCATATTAGAGACACATATTTCCCTCAGATTACACAGATCCACAAAGAATTCAAAAACAAACCCAATTTTGATAAACTCTCAAATCTACTGGGTGAAATACCACAGTGTGGAGGCTGGTGGACATTCATGCCTCCTGATGCACTCCCACACAGAGATACACACATTCAAACAGACAGAAACATGCATGTCCACCAGCCTCCTGATGCACTCCCACACAGAGATACACACCTTCAGACAGACAGAAACATGCATGTCCACCAGCCTCCTGATGCACTCCCACACAGAGATACACACATTCAGACAGACAGAAACATGCATGTCCACCAGCCTCCTGATGCACTCCCACACAGAGATACACACATTCAGACAGACAGAAACATGCATGTCCTCCAGCCTCCTGATGCACTCCCACACACAGATACACACATTCAGACAGACAGAAACATGCATGTCCACCAGACTCCCACACAGAGATCCATGGGAGGGGTGGTAATCATGTACCTGCTATAGTGGAAGCTGTGTTAGGCCCGTTAGCAGCATGTCTGGCCTCAGACACAACAGTCAGCTAAGCCTCCTGTCAACTCCAGTCAGACACATCTGAATTTCAACAAAGACACTGCACTCTGAAACCTCACAACTGTACGTGTGTGTGTGTGTGTCAGCAGTTCCCCTCAGTGAATCACCCTACAACCCTGGAGCGGAGGTACCTGGCCATCCTGAGTGGCCTCATGCTGGATCTGATGAAGGTAACACACACACACACACACACACACACACACACACACACACACACACACACACACCCCCCCCCCCACACACACACACACACACACACACACACACACACACACACACACACACACACACACACACACACACACACACACACACACACACACACAGAGAAAGAGACACACAATTGGTATTGCCAGTATTAGCACATTCTGGGTCCTCCAGGCTCAAACTAGACTAGTCCTGCTAATGGAAGGTATTCTGGGTCCTCCAGGCTCAAACTAGACTAGTCCTGCTAATGGAAGGTATTCTGGGTCCTCCAGGCTCAAACTAGACTAGTCCTGCTAATGGGAGGTATTCTAGTCCTGCTAATGGAAGGTATTCTGGATTCTGCAGGCTCAAACTAGACTAGTCTTGCTAATGGAAGGTATTCTGGGTCCTCCAGGCTCAAACTAGACTAGTCCTGCTAATGGAAGGTATTCTAGTCCTGCTAATGGAAGGTATTCTGGATTCTGCAGGCTCAAACTAGACTAGTCCTGCTAATGGAAGGTATTCTAGTCCTGCTAATGGAAGGTATTCTGGATTCTGCAGGCTCAAACTAGACTAGTCCTGCTAATGGAAGGTATTCTGGGTCCTCCAGGCTCAAACTAGACTAGTCCTGCTAATGGAAGGTATTCTGGTCCTGCTAATGGAAAGTATTCTGGGTCCAGCAGGCTCAAACTAGACTAGTCCTGCTAATGGAAGGTATTCTGGGTCCAGCAGGCTCAAACTAGACTAGTCCTGCTAATGGAAGGTATTCTGGGTCCTGCAGGCTCAAACTAGACTAGTCTTGCTAGCTAATGTATGTCTATGACTAAAGCTGTGGGTCAGTCAGTACTCTGCTGTGAGCGAGGCCTACAGTACATCACACTTTCCTCAGGAGATGAATGGTGTGATAAACCCTCCCACCCATCTCTCTGTCTCTGGATCGACATGGTGAAAAGCCACAACAGTTGTTTTTATAATGGTCTGAGTCTCTAGCATTTCTATACAGCGCGTGATAATGAATTCTGTAACCAACAGATGTAGAGCTCTGTGTTACGAATGCTGTAGCTCAGTTAGTAGAGCACGGCGCTTGCAACGCCAGGGTTGTGGGTTCAATTCCCACTGAGGACCACTATGAAAATGTATGAACTCACTATTGTAAGTTGCTCTAGATGAGAGTGTCTGTTAAATTGCTCAAATGTAAATGTGCTTCACTCTATATACAAAACAATATATTTGACTTGAACTATAGTTTAATGATAATAAAATAAACTTTTGATTATATATACAGTACCAGCCTAAAGTTTGGACACACCTTCTCATTCAAGGGTTTTTCTGTATTTCAAATCAAATCAAATTGTATTTGTCACATGCGCTGAATACAACAGGTGTAGTAGACCTTACCGTGAAATGCTGAATACAACAGGTGTAGGTAGACCTTACAGTGAAATGCTGAATACAACAGGTGTAGTAGACCTTACAGTGAAATGCTGAATACAACAGGTGTAGTAGACCTTACAGTGAAATGCTGAATACAACAGGTGTAGTAGACCTTACAGTGAAATGCTGAATACAACAGGTGTAGTAGACCTTACAGTGAAATGCTGAATACAACAGGTGTAGTAGACCTTACAGTGAAATGCTGAATACAACAGGTGTAGGTAGACCTTACAGTGAAATGCTGAATACAACAGGTGTAGTAGACCTTACAGTGAAATGCTGAATACAACAGGTGTAGGTAGACCTTACCGTGAAATGCTGAATACAACAGGTGGAGGTAGACCTTATCGTGAAATGCTGAATACAACAGGTGTAGTAGACCTTACCGTGAAATGCTGAATACAACAGGTGTAGTAGACCTTACAGTGAAATGCTGAATACAACAGGTGTAGGTAGACCTTACAGTGAAATGCTGAATACAACAGGTGTAGTAGACCTTACAGTGAAATGCTGAATACAACAGGTGTAGTAGACCTTACAGTGAAATGCTGAATACAACAGGTGTAGTAGACCTTACAGTGAAATGCTGAATACAACAGGTGTAGGTAGACCTTACCGTGAAATGCTGAATACAACAGGTGGAGGTAGACCTTACCGTGAAATGCTTACTTACAAGCCCTTAACCAACAATGCAATTTTTTTTAAATACCTAAAAATAAATAAAGTAACAAATAATTAAATAGCAGCAGTAAAATAACAATTTTGACCATTTTAAGGCCTTCCTCTGACACCGCCTGGTATAGACGTCCTGGATGGCAGGAAGCTTTGCCCCAGTGATGTACCGAGCTGTACACGCTACCCTCTGTAGTGCCTTGCGTCGGAGGCCGAGCAGTTGCCGTACCAGGCAGTGATGCAACCAGTCAGGATGCTCTCGATGGTGTAGCTGTAGAACCTTTTAAGGATCTGAGGACCCATGCCAAATATTTTCAGTCTCCTGAGGGGGAATAGGTTTTGTCATACCCTCTTCACGACTGTCTTGGTGTGCTTGGACCATGTTAGTTTGTTGGTGATGTGGACACCAAGGAACTTGAAGCTTTCAACTTGCTCCACTACAGTCCCGTCAATGAGAATGAGGGTGTGCTCGGTCCTCTTTTTCCTGTAGTCCACAATCATCTCCTTTGTCTTGATCACGTTCAGGGAGAGGTTGTTGTCCTGGCACCACACGGACAGGTCTCTGACCTCCTCCCTATAGGCTGTCTCGTTGTTATCGGTGATCAGGCCTACCACTATTGTGTCATCGGCAAACTTAATGATAGGGTTGGAGTCGTGCCTGGCCGTGCAGTCATGGGTGAGCAGGGAGTACAGGAGGGGACTGAGCACACACCCCTGAGGGGCCCCCGGGTTGAGGATCAGCGTGGCGGATGTGTTGTTACCTACCCTTACCACCTGGGGGCGGCCCATCAGGAAGTCCAGGATCCAGTTGCAGAGGGAGGTGTTTAGTCCCAGGGTCCTTAGCTTATTGATGAGCTTTGAGGGCAATATGGTGTTGAACGCTGAGCTGTAGTCAATGAACAGCATTCTCACATACTGTAGGTGTTCCTTTTGTCCAGGTGGGAAAGGGCAGTGTGGAGTGCAATAGAGATTGCATCATCTGTGGATCTGTTAGGACGGTATGCACATTGGAGTGGGTCTAGGGTTTCTGGAATAATGGTGTTGATGTGAGCCATGACCAACCTTTCAAAGCACTTCATGGCTACAGACAGTTTACCTTAGTGTTCTTGGGCACAGGGTCTATGGTGGTCTGCTTAAAACATGTTGGTATTACAGACTCAGACAGGGAGAGGTTGAAAATGTCAGTGAAGACACTTGCCAGTTGGTCAGCGCATGCTAGCAGTACACGTCCTGGTAATCCATCTGGCCCTGCAGCCTTGTGAATGTTGGCCTGTTTAAAGGTCTTACTCATCGACTGCGGAGAGCGTGATCACACAGTCTTCTGGAACAGCTGGTCTCTCAACCAGCTTCATGAGGTAGTCACTTGGAATGCTTTCCCAATAGTCTTGAAAGAGTTCCCACATATGCTGAGCACTTGTTGGCTGCTTTTCCTTCATTCTGTGGTCCAACTCATCCCAAACCATCTCAATTGGGTTGAGGTCGAGTGATTGTGGAGGCAAGGTCATCTGATGCAGCACTCCATAACTCTCCTTCTTGATCAAATAGCCCTTACACAGCCGGGGATGGTGTATTGCTGCAGAATTATGTGGTAGCCATGCTGGTTAAGTGTGCCTTGAATTCTAAATAAATCAATGCCAGTGTCACCAGCAAAGCACCCCCACACCATCACACCTCCTCCTCCATGCTTCATGGTGGGAGCCACACACGTAGAGATCATCTGTTCACCTACTCTGGTTCTCACAAAGACACAGCAGTTAGAAACAAAAATCTCAGATTTGGACTCATTAGACCAAAGGACAGATTTACACCATTGCTCATGTTTCTTGGCCCAAGCAAGTTTCTTCTTATTATTGGTGTCCTTTAGAAGTGGTCTCTGAACTGTTGATGTTGAGATGTGTCTGTTACTTGAACTCTGTGAAGCATTTATTTGGGCTGCAATCTGAGGTGCAGTTAATTGCCGATTTCTGAGGCTGGTCACTCTAATGAACTTGAAGCAGAGGTAACTCTGGGTCTTCCTTTCCTGTGGCGGTCCTCATGAGAGCCAGTTTCGTCAAGCGCTTGATGGTTTTTACGACTGCACTTGAAGAAACTTTAAAAAGTTCTTGAAATGTTCTAGATTGACCGACCTTTATGTCTTAAAGTAATGATGGACTGTCATTTCTCTAGGCTTATTTGAGCTGTTCTTGCCATAATATGGACTTGATCTTTTACGAAATAAGTCTATCTTCTCTATACCAACCCTACCTTGTCACAACACAACTGATTGGCTCAAACGCATTAAGAAGGAAAGAAATTCCACAAATGAACTTTTAACAAGGCACACCTGTTAATTTAAATACATTCCAGGTGACAATCTCATGAAGCTGGTTGAGAGAATGCCAAGAGTGTGCAAAACTGATTTATTTAACCCTTTTTGGTTACTACATGATTCCATATGTGTTATTTCATAGTTTTGATGTTTTCACTATTATTCTGCAATGTAGAAAATAGTAAAAATACACAAAAAAAACTTGAATGAGTAGGTGTGTCCAAACTTTTGACTGGTACCGTATATATATACGAAAGTATTCGGCCCCCTTGAACTTTGCGACCTTTTGTCACATTTCAGGCTTCAAACATAAAGATATAAAACTGTATTTTTTTGTGAAGAATCAACAACAAGTGGGACACATTCATGAAGTGGAACGACATTTATTGGATATTTCAAACTTTTTTAACAAATCAAAAACTGAAAAATTGGGCGTGCAAAATTATTCAGCCCCCTTAAGTTAATACTTTGTAGCGCCACCTTTTGCTGCGATTACAGCTGTAAGTCGCTTGGGGTATGTCTCTATCAGTTTTGCACATCGAGAGACTGAAATTTTTTCCCATTCCTCCTTGCAAAACAGCTCGAGCTCAGTGAGGTTGGATGGAGAGCATTTGTGAACAGCAGTTTTCAGTTCTTTCCACAGATTCTCGATTGGATTCAGGTCTGGACTTTGACTTGGCCATTCTAACACCTGGATATGTTTATTTTTGAACCATTCCATTGTAGATTTTGCTTTATGTTTTGGATCATTGTCTTGTTGGAAGACAAATCTCCGTCCCAGTCTCAGGTCTTTTGCAGACTCCATCAGGTTTTCTTCCAGAATGGTCCTGTATTTGGCTCCATCCATCTTCCCATCAATTTTAACCATCTTCCCTGTCCCTGCTGAAGAAAAGCAGGCCCAAACCATGATGCTGCCACCACCATGTTTGACAGTGGGGATGGTGTGTTCAGCTGTGTTGCTTTTACGCCAAACATTACGTTTTGCATTGTTGCCAAAAAGTTCAATTTTGGTTTCATCTGACCAGAGCACCTTCTTCCACATGTTTGGTGTGTCTCCCAGGTGGCTTGTGGCAAACTTTAAACAACACTTTTTATGGATATCTTTAAGAAATGGCTTTCTTCTTGCCACTCTTCCATAAAGGCCAGATTTGTGCAATATACGACTGATTGTTGTCCTATGGACAGAGTCTCCCACCTCAGCTGTAGATCTCTGCAGTTCATCCAGAGTGATCATGGGCCTCTTGGCTGCATCTCTGATCAGTCTTCTCCTTGTATGAGCTGAAAGTTTAGAGGGACGGCCAGGTCTTGGTAGATTTGCAGTGGTCTGATACTCCTTCCATTTCAATATTATCGCTTGCACAGTGCTCCTTGGGATGTTTAAAGCTTGGGAAATCTTTTTGTATCCAAATCCGGCTTTAAACTTCTTCACAACAGTATCTCGGACCTGCCTGGTGTGTTCCTTGTTCTTCATGATGCTCTCTGCGCTTTTAACGGACCTCTGAGACTATCACAGTGCAGGTGCATTTATACGGAGACTTGATTACACACAGGTGGATTGTATTTATCATCATTAGTCATTTAGGTCAACATTGGATCATTCAGAGATCCTCACTGAACTTCTGGAGAGAGTTTGCTGCACTGAAAGTAAAGGGGCTGAATAATTTTGCACGCCCAATTTTTCAGTTTTTGATTTGTTAAAAAAGTTTGAAATATCCAATAAATGTCGTTCCACTTCATGAATGTGTCCGACTTGTTGTTGATTCATCACAAAAAAATACAGTTTTATATCTTTATGTTTGAAGCCTGAAATGTGGCAAAAGGTCGCAAAGTTCAAGGGGGCCGAATACTTTCGCAAGGCACTGTATATATTTATGTATAGAGAGTTTTGTGATTGACCTTTTTTATTGTCAAACTGTAATAAAGAACTGTGTCCTAAACCCCTGTGGTCTCCTCCCTCTCTAGAACCTGTTGTTGCTGGTCCCTTCTGACCGCTACCTGACAGAACAGAGTCTGAACCACCCAGCCTTCCAGCCCCTCCGCCTCCTGGAGCAGCCCGCCCCAGCACCACCCTCCCCTAACCCCCCACGCTCCTCCAAGAGGAAGCCCCACAGCCACATGGAGAACACTGTGCCCACCAGGTCAGCACTGTAGGGGGTTGTTGGTGTTGATGTTGTTGTTGTTGTTGTTCTTGTCAGAACCCCGTGGCAACCAGGTCAGCACTGCACTGGACACCACAAGTGGTGTGGTTAGGTTCTGGATACTGCATGGGGTCTGGTTAGGTTCTGGACACTGAATGGGGTCTGGTTAGGTTTTGGATACTGAATGGGGTCTGGTTAGGTTCTGGATACTGAATGGGGTCTGGTTAGGTTCTGGATACTGAATGGAGTCTGGTTAGGTTCTGGATACTGAATGGGGTCTGGTTAGGTTCTGGATACTGAATGGAGTCTGGTTAGGTTCTGGATACAGAATGGGGTCTGATTAGGTTCTGGATACTGAATGGGGTCTGGTTAGGTTCTGGATACTGAATGGGGTCTGGTCAGGTTCTGGATACTGAATGGGGTCTGGTTAGGTTCTGGATACTGAATGGGGTCTGGTTAGGTTCTGGATACTGAATGGGGTCTGGTCAGGTTCTGGATACTGAATGGGGTCTGGTCAGGTTCTGGATACTGAATGGGGTCTGGTTAGGTTCTGGATAATGCATGGTTTCACATCTGGCTATGTTGTTCTTGCACAGATAAAATAAGCTACTTAGATATATGGATTAGCTATACCTGTACCTCTCAATATCTCTCAATCTCAATATTTTCTGATCTTAATACCTCTCTCTCTCCTCCTCCCTCCCTCCCTCCCTCCCTCCCTCCCTCCCTCCCTCCCTCCCTCCCCCATACAGAAGCCACGGCAGTAAGAGCTCGGGTCACCGTCACTCTAACAGTAAGGAATGTTCCAGCCTACCTCGTCATGGCGACCTTCACCTAGGCAACGACAGCTTCCTGAACGGCAACAAGCCCGTGTCGTCCAGCCTGAGCCCCACCCTCCACCCCAAGGCTTACATGACCCAGACCCTCAACCGCTCCATCACCTGTAGTAAGGACTTGGTCAACAACAACATGCCACACCTGCTCAGCCCCAAGGACACCAAGGTAAACAACGTTAGGACCTCTACTTTCATTAATAACTTATTCAGCTCCTTATGGACCAAACTACACTTGTTTACATAAATTGTATTCATTTAGTTTGTTTTTCCAACTGTCTTTGTCTTGACCTGTGTTTATTCTTGACATGCATTTTCATCTAAATGCACAAGGCTGAAAACAAAATTTTCCCGTGGTTGGGGACAATAAAGTTATTATCTTGTCTTATTTTATCTTCTCTTGTCTTCTCTTTATTTTAAAGGGCACGACACAGTTTGACTTCAACCTGGTTGGTGTTGGTCCCCCAGGGGCCAAGGCTCCTGACCAGCAGGGCCCTGGAGCCATGTACGTGAAGTCCACCTCCCGCTCTCAGCAGCAGCAACAGCAAGGTCCGCGGCCACCCTACTGAAACATGCACATAAGATTAATACATACCACTTCCTTAACACTTAAAAGGAAAAATGCTCTAGACTAGAATCCTGTCCAGGGGGTATACTTGAACATAAAGCTGCCTTACGGCCCTATGGGCCGTTCTGTCTCAGGCAAGACTACTTATAAATGCATTGCCAGCCCATTTTTTACATTTGAATATTTCCAGTAGGGCAGGGAAGACACTCTTCCTTTCTGGAGGGTAAGACCAATACCATGGAGAAACAACATGGCCGCCATGGTGGACACAACATAGACTCCACCCACAGCTCCTCCAAGAGTTCCAGCTCCTACCTGAGCCTGTCCAAGAGCCACAGCGCCTTGAGCAACAATGCCAAGTCTGTGGGTGGTAACCTTGGAGATGGGGTGAGGGGCGTGCACCCCGACGACCCTTCGGCAACCCCTGGAATCTCCGCCCGCTTCTTCCCTGCCAGGTAACATAGAGAGAGAGCCTTCAGGGGATGGTTAACCTATAGAGAGAGAGAGAGCTGTCAGGAAATGGTTAACCTTTCTAGGGCAGGGGTTCCGCTTAGCGGAAAACATTCCGCTGAAAAGGCAGCGCGCAAAATTCTAAAATATTTTTTAGAAATATGTAACTTTCACACATTGACAAGTCCAATACAGCAAATGAAAGATAAACATCTTGTTAATCTACCCATCGTTTCCGATTTGAAACATGATTTACAGTGAAAGCACAACATATGATTATGTTAGGTCAGAATCAAGTCACAAAAACACAGCCATTTTCCAGCCAAAGAGAGGAGTCACAAAAATCAGAAATATAGATCAAATTAATCACTAACCTTTGATGATCTTCATCAGATGACACTCATAGGACATCATGTTACACAATACATTTTTTTTTCGATAATGTGCATATTTATATAAAAAGAACCTCAGTTTACATTGGCGCGTTACGTGCAGTAATGTTTTGATTCAAAAACATCCGGTGATTTTGCAGAAATACTCATAATAAACATTGATAAAAGATACAACTGTTATTCACAGAATTAAAGATAGACTTCTCCTTAATGCCACTGTGTCAGATTTTTTTTTTACTTTACGGAAAAAGCATAATCTGAGAACGAAGCTCAGAACCCAAAATAGCCAGAGGAATATCCGCCATTTTGGAGTCAACAAAGTTAGAAATTACACCATAAATATTCACTTACCTTTGATGATCTTCATCCGAAGGCACTCACAGAAATCCCAGTTCGACAATAAATGACTGATTTGTTCCATAAATTTCCATCATTTATGTCCAAATAGCCACTTGTTGTTAGCATGTTCAGCCCAGTAATCCATCTTCATGAGGCGCAGGCACTTCGTCCAGACAAAAACTCGAAAAATTCCGTTACAGTCCTTTACAAACATGTCAAACGATGTATGGAATCAATCTTTAGGATGTTTTTAACATAAAACATCAATAATGTTCCAACCGGAGAATTCCTTTGTCTGAAAAAAAGCACTGGAACGAGAGGTAACTCTATCGGGAGCGCGCGTCATGAGACCAAGGCTCTCTGCCAGACCACTGACTCAAAGAGGTCTTATGAGCCCCACCTTTATAGTAGAATCCTCATTCAAGTTTCTAAAGACAGTTGACATCTAGTGGAAGCCGTAGGAAGTGCAACTTTATCCATATCTCAATGTGTATTCGGTAGGCCAAGCTTTAAAAAACTACAAACCTCAGATATCCCACTTCCTGGTTGGATTTTTCTCAGGTTTTTGCCTGCCATATGAGTTCTGTTATACTGACAGACATCATTCAAACAGTTTTAGAAACTTCAGAGTGTTTTCCATCCAATAATAATATGCAGATATTAGCATCTGGGACAGAGGAGGCAGTTCACTCTGGGCACGCTATTCATCCAAAAGTGAAAATGCTGCCCCCTATCCCAAAAAGGTTAACCTAGAGAGAGAGAGAGAAAAGAGAGAGCTGTCAGGGAATGGTTAACCTAGAGAGAGAGAGAGAGAGCTGTCAGGGAATGGTTAACCTAGAGAGAGAGAGAGAGCTGTCAGGGAATGGTTAACCTAGAGAGAGAGAGAGAGAGCTGTCAGGGAATGGTTAACCTAGAGAGAGAGAGAGAGCTGTCAGGGAATGGTTAACCTAGAGAGAGAGAGAGAGAGCTGTCAGGGAATGGTTAACCTAGAGAGAGAGAGAGAGAGCTGTCAGGGAATGGTTAACCTAGAGAGAGAGAGAGAGAGCTGTCAGGGAATGGTTAACCTAGAGAGAGAGAGAGAGAGAGATGTCAGGGAATGGTTAACCTAGAGAGAGAGAGAGAGAGCTGTCAGGGAATGGTTAACCTAGAGAGAGAGAGAGAGAGAGCTGTCAGGGAATGGTTAATCTAGAGAGAGAGAGTGAGAGCTGTCAGGGAATGGTTAACCTAGAGAGAGAGAGAGCTGTCAGGGAATGGTTAACCTAGAGAGAGAGAGAGCTGTCAGGGAATGGTTAACCTAGAGAGAGAGAGAGAGCTGTCAGGGAATGGTTAACCTAGAGAGAGAGAGTGAGAGCTGTCAGGGAATGGTTAATGAATGTTTGAAGGGCATGCTAGCTTATTGATTTTGTGTAGTCTTGGTGATGGTGTGTATTTGGAAATGTGTAGTCCCCTGAGGCCAGATCTGAACATTGTATTCTCGTTGAGAA
>NC_092164.1:2623564-2638564 GCF_045791955.1 Oncorhynchus clarkii lewisi
GAAAAAAAAGAGAGTTACCAAGAGAGAGAGAGAAGGATGGGGACTGTCTCTTCTCCTTCTCTGAAAGTGTCTTCTTCTCTTTGTGTTGTGTTGCAGTGCCCTCTCCCAGGCCAGACAACTCCTCGTCCTTCCATGATGGTGGGGCTCAGAGGGAGAGCAGAGGACCGCCGGTGCCAGGGGACCCAGGTGTCATGAACAACCACTCCAAACGCCAGACTGCCTTTGACTGGTGAGCTGTCAATCACTGGATATCATCTACAATGAATGAACGAAAGAACGAATGACATTGACTCGTGTTGGGATGAGCAATCTCCCTGAGGTAATGTCTAGGCTTTAGCTCAGCGAGCTAACACAGTCTTGTGTCCCGGCAACTTCAGGAGTACTGCAGAGGCAATGGTGATGAACCAACCAGAGCCGGCCAAAGAGAAGGAGAAACAGGGCTTCTTCAGATCGATGAAGAAGAAGAAGAAGAAACCGACCAATACCGTGAGGTTTACCCTCTCAGTCACACATAGACATTCATCTGATTAATCCACAGTGCAGGTTTACAGTTTTACATGTTGGATTGAACTACAACATTACACATTTATATACTCTACGTTTACCTGTCTAGCATCACTTGAGTTATAATGAGTAAACTCCTGAGTAAAGGGAAAGAGAGAGAGAGACGGAGAGAGAGAGACGGAGAGAGAGAGAGAGAGAGAGAGAGAGAGAGAGAGAGAGACGGAGAGAGAGAGAGAGAGAGAGAGAGAGAGAGAGAGAGAGAGAGTGAGAGAGTGAGAGAGACAGAGAGAGAGAGGGAGAGAGAGATTGAGAGAGAGAGAGAGAGAGACAGAGAGAGTGAGAGAGACAGAGAGAGGGAGAGAGAAAGAGACAGAGAGAGAGAGAGACACAGAGAGAGACACAGAGAGAGACAGAGAGAGAGAGAGAGAGAGGGAGAGAGAGAGAGAGAGAGAGAGAGAGAGACGGAGAAAGGGGGAGGGAGACGGAGAGAGGGGGAGGGAGGGAGAGAGAGGGGGAGGGAGAGAGAGAGAGACAAAGAGAGAGAGAGAGAGAGAGACGGAGAGAGGGAGGGAGGGAGAGAGAGACAGAGAGAGAGAGAGACACAGAGAGAGACACAGAGACAGACAGAGAGAGAGAGAGATGCCAGAATGTAGCTCCCATGTGTTTCTGTTATTGCTGCTGCTTTTCCATCTTCATAAACATTAAACCATGTGTGTATATGTGTGGGGTCTTCAAAGAACAACACAGGTGTGTCTGTTTCCCAGTGTGTTATCCATTACTGGAGCGTTGTGTATCCTGTATTACAGACAGACAGAGTCGACGATGGAAGGAACCCCCGCATCAAGAAAGGCCTTTTCCCTCTGTTTAACTCAAAGAATAGCTTAAAGCATACTTCCTCTCAGAAAGCTCTTCCCGTAGTGCCCTCGCCCATGCTGCAGCATCAGTCTACCGCACCCTACTCTACCTCACCAGTAAACTATAAGCCTCTATCACGACGCATGCTATTTTACATGTGTGACAGGCTAGGAAGCAGAGGAAACACTGACCAAAACTATGGTTCCTAGTTCCTACCCTGTCACACAGACATGCAGTGACATTACTCTATGTGTCAACTACTGTGGAGTCATTCATTCATCTGTTGTTGTTGACACGAACATCCACGGGCATTTTATGGTTCATACCACCACAACAGCTTCCAGATCTGTCAACTGTAGTACGCTGGCCTATAATCAGATCTACAACACACTGCTGTAAGCAGATTGCATGTAGGTCAGCATGTTCTAAACTGGTCTGGGATCAGGAGCTAAAGTTAAGTAGGCTACGTCCTGAGGGCTGCTTCTCGAAGCAAATGTCACCACACCAGATCTCCCTCTTCTCTCTCTCTCTCTCTCTCTTCTCTCTCTCTCTCTCTCTCTCTCTCTCTCTCTCTCTCTCTCTCTCTCTCTCTCTCTCTCTCTCTCTCTCTCTCTCTCTCTCTCTTCTCTCTCTCTCTCACTCTTCTCTCTCTCTATCTCTTTCTCTCTCTCTTCTCTCTCTCTCTTCTCTCTCTCTCTCTCTCTCTCTCTTTCTCTCTCTCTTATCTCTTCTCTCTTTCTCTCTCTCTTCTCTCTCTCTCTCTCTCTCTCTCTCTCTCTCTCTTTCTCTCTCTCTTCTCTCTCTCTCTTCTCTCTCTCTCTCTTCTCTCTCTCTCTCTCTCTCTCTCTCTCTCTCTCCCTCTCTGTCCTCCCTCTGGCACTGTGTACAGTATGTAAGCCCCCCAGCCCAGCCCATCAGGGCCTCAGCCTCCTCTCTAAAACAGTCCTCTACAGCAGAGGAGACCATCTGGTCCTAGTGGTGCAAGGCAAAGCCAGCCATCTCAATCTCAGCTGTTCACGTCTACATAGTGGTGACTGGTTAATCAACAGTAGTTCTGTTTGCATACATTCTGCTCAATGGGCTGACGTTATGATAGACAGTCCCTCAGTAGCCAATAGACTTTCAACTGTACGTTACAGTACAGTATTGAAAATGTGTTCGTGTTTCTCTGTCAGAGATGCCAGAGATGGACAGGAGTCACTGGACCGTGGTCATCCAGAAATGTACTGCCAGTTGGGTCTCACAGTCACTGCTTCCTGGGTTTGAGAGCTGGTGTGCTGGTTGGTTCCTGGGTTCATTCCATGTGATGTCGTCACTGTGATGTCACCGTCCGCTCCGCTCAATGATATTAACAGCATGTGAAGCATCTGGTGCAGTAGGATCGAGGAGGAGGAGGGGAGAAGGAGGAGGAGGAGAGGAGAGGAGAGGGAATGGGGAGGAGAGAGGTGCATGGAGGACCCACAGCCATCCAGAGATGTGCCTGTGATGCCTGCTCATCATATTTGCACGCTGTGTTACCCACAATGCACTCGGAAAGTGTCCACTAGACCCCAAATGCAGTCAGAGTAGATTCCTTAGCCTTTTTTCCCTCTGGAGGTCTAGTGGATGTTTTGGGGTGTTCAAGTTTATTGAAATGTCCTGAGTCCATCGTTCTTGACTGTGTCAATGTTAACCCCCCCTCTCCCCCACCTTTCCTGTTGTGAAATGGTAGGTTCCTGGTGATAGCCAGGACAACCTGTTTATCCAGAAGGGGGCCAAGTCCTCATCCTCGTCTTCCTCTCACCACGGCAGCCGGAGGAAGAACCGCGAACGCTCCCGGGATAAGGACCGTGAACGCGAGCAGAGCCGAGATCGCGACAGAGAAAGAGAGCGAGAGAGGGAGAGAGGGAGACAGAGAGAGAGAGTCAGTGACTGGCCTCAGGAGAAACAGGTGGATTCACAGTCACACTTCATTTATGTTTACTGGTTGAACTGAATTTTCAATTCACTTCCTGAATGTCCTGAATTCTAAACTAAATTGTTCTTTTCCACCTTGGTGTACCCGCTTAGTGTTCACAAGCTTTGTGGTGATTGTTTTCTATGCCTCCCCTTAGAACCAACCCCTGAAGTCCCTACGCAGGCTCCTGCACCTCTCCCCCTCCTCCTCTTCCAGCCAACCCCCTCCTCCTTCCGACCTGCGATTCCAGCACCTCCCCAACCCCCATACCTCCTCCTCTAAAGGGGGAGTGTTCAGCGATGGGAGAGGTGACGGTAGGTCCCACCAGGGACACCCTAGCAGCAGCAGCTCCAGCTCTGGTCAGTCTAAGAGCCACAGGAAGCAGAGTTACCCCCTCCCGGGGCAGATACAGGGGCAGATGGAGTCCAACTGGCACGCGGCGGCCCTCGCCAGGGCAGAGGGGGCTCAGCCGTACCCCGACCAAATGGTCGCCAACGGGCCCACCTTTACCAGACCGTCAAGGTCACGGATGCCAAACCTCAACGACCTGAAAGAGACAGCCCTGTGAGGAGAACATGGAATTAGAATTCTACCACATGGAATTAGAATTCTACCACATGGAATTAGAATTCTACCACATGGAATTAGAATTCTACCACCCATTGACTTGAATGGGGATGTCCATTCTAGGAAAAAATGTCTATGGAGGAGACGTCTCTCTGCCCTCAAGGGTCGTCATGTTGGTTAGGCACCAAAATGGAACAAAACAGACTGAAGCAGGGAGGGACAAGATGGACAACTGTCCGATAAGAAAAGCTTATTTTTTTGTGGTGCGTTGCGAAGCGTTTTGTAACGTTTTCAATTGTGTGCCCTAATGAATAGGACTCCGGGCTCTCACTACTGCCGCCTGCTGGCCGCCAGACGCACCTGGGACTATAGAGTTCAGAAGGTTATACTGTATCTCTCTAAGTTCAGGACTATATGACTGCACTGGGAGGTGGACTGACTGGCTGTAAAAATCTGACCTTTTTTGATGCTTCAAACATTTGATAGAATTTGTATTGATATTATATTATATTATTCATGAAATTCCTTTTATTTGATTTCAATTAAATGATTTTATTTAAAGATATTTAGGCCTAAATGGAGATTTAATAAGTATTGTAGAATTAATAATTGTGTAATATTGCAAGAGCTTTAAAAATAAATGTAAAAAAGATTATGAGATTCTAACTATATATATATAATAATAATTCAATATTTCATCCAAAAACATTTAATTGTGGAGGTTTTTCATCATTTCTATTTATTGTTGTTACAGTATAGCCTGTTTGTTCTGTCCGTTTACTTGAATGTATTTATTTGATCTGATTTGACACAGAGTTATGGAGATATATATAGATATATGTACGACAGATGGACAAAGACAAATGATATAATGTTATAATGTATGATAAAATAATGAGATACCTATATGGCTCAGGGTTGTGAAGTTTTTACAGGTAATCATTTGCCACATCATCTTGACACACACGTATCGCCTGGCCCCAACTCATATAGTCTATGGTCAGTTAACACAAACAGATGGGAATGTACTGTAAGGTACTGCTTGTTGTAAAGGGTCATTCTGCAGTACAGTAACCATGACAGTCACACCCGCTGATCTAGTTATTAGAGACTCCAGGCCCCATGTGGAGATTCCTGTTGAGATGTCCTGTTGTTTCCTGATGAAGGATACACACACACACAAACGCACGTACCAGAGATATCCATACCAGAGACAGCCATACCAGAGATATCCATACCAGAGATATCCATACCAGAGATATCCATACCAGAGATATCCATACCAGAGATATTCATACCAGAGATATCCATACCAGAGATATCCATACCAGAGATATCCATACCAGAGATATCCATACCAGAGATATTCATACCAGAGATATTCATACCAGAGACATCCATACCAGAGATATCCATACCAGAGATATTCATACCAGAGACATCCATACCAGAGATATCCATACCAGAGATATCCATACCAGAGATATTCATACCAGAGATATCCATACCAGAGACAGCCATACCAGAGATATCCATACCAGAGATATTCATACCAGAGATATCCATACCAGAGATATCCATACCAGAGACAGCCATACCAGAGACAGCCATACCAGAGACATCCATACCAGAGACAGCCATACCAGAGACAGCCATAACAGAGATATCCATACCAGAGATATCCATACCAGAGATATCCATACCAGAGTTATCCATACCAGAGACATCCATACCAGAGATATCCATACCAGAGATATCCATACCAGAGATATCCATACCAGAGATATCCATACCAGAGATATCCATACCAGAGATATTCATACCAGAGACATCCATACCAGAGATATCCATACCAGAGATATCCATACCAGAGACAGCCATACCAGAGACATCCATACCAGAGACAGCCATACCAGAGACAGCCATACCAGAGACAGCCATACCAGAGATATCCATACCAGAGACAGCCATACCAGAGATATCCATACCAGAGATATCCATACCAGAGACATCCATACCAGAGACATCCATACCAGAGATATCCATACCAGAGATATCCATACCAGAGTTATCCATACCAGAGATATCCATACCAGAGACATCCATACCAGAGATATCCATACCAGAGATATCCATACCAGAGTTATCCATACCAGAGATATCCATACCAGAGATATCCATACCATACCAGTTTGTGCTGTTGGCTTTAAAGGGTAAAATACGTAGGCCTAACTTTCTGATATTGGCAGAATGAATGTCATGGATATCTTTATCCCTGGCTAGTCATTCATCTACAGTACATAGTGTGAACATCAAGGACAAAGTAACAATAAGAAGAAGTATACACACGCACACACGCACACACACACACGCACACGCACACACACACGCACACACACAAATCAAATCAAATGTATTTATATAGCCCTTCGTACATCAGCTGATATCTCAAAGTGCTGTACAGAAACCCAGCCTAAAACCCTAAACAGCAAGCAATGCAGGTGTAGAAGCACGGTGGCTAGGAAAAACTCCCTAGAAAGGCCAGAACCTAGGAAGAAACCTAGAGAGGAACCAGGCTATGTGGGGTGGCCAGTCCTCTTCTGGCTGTGCCGGGTGGAGATTATAACAGTACATGGCCAAGATGTTCAAATGTTCAGAAATGACCAGCATGGTCGAATAATAATAAGGCAGAACAGTTGAAACTGGAGCATCACCACGGTCAGGTGGACTGGGGACAGCAAGGAGTCATCATGTCAGGTAGTCCTGGGGCATGGTCCTAGGGCTCAGGTCCTCCGAGAGAGAGAAAGAAAGAGAGAATTAGAGAGAGCATATGTGGGATGGCCAGTCCTCTTCTGGCTGTGCCGGGTGGAGATTATAACAGAACATGGCCAAGATGTTCAAATGTTCATAAATGACCAGCATGGTCGAATAATAATAAGGCAGAACAGTTGAAACTGGAGCAGCAGCACGGCCAGGTGGACTGGGGACAGCAAGGAGTCATCATGTCAGGTAGTCCTGGGGCATGGTCCTAGGGCTCAGGTCCTCCGAGAGAGAGAAAGAAAGAGAGAAGGAGAGAATTAGAGAACGCACACTTAGATTCACACAGGACACCGAATAGGACAGGAGAAGTACTCCAGATATAACAAACTGACCCTAGCCCCCCGACACATAAACTACTGCAGCATAAATACTGGAGGCTGAGACAGAAGGGGTCAGGAGACACTGTGGCCCCATCCGAGGACACCCCCGGACAGGGCCAAACACACACACACACACACAAACGCACTTACACACACGTGCGCACGCACACACACCGGCACACCGTGCGCAGGCACACACACACCTCCTGAGCACACCAATCTGACTTTGTCCCAGACTGCCCCTCAGAAAGATGTCCTCTCCCCTAAAAACACCCCAGACTGCCCCTCAGAAAGATGTCCTCTCCCCTCAAAGCCCCAGACTGCCCCTCAGAAAGATGTCCTCTCCCCTCAAAGCCCCAGACTGCCCCTCAGAAAGATGTCCTGTCCCCTCAAAGCCCCAGACTGCCCCTCAGAAAGATGTCCTCTCCCCTCAAAGTCCCAGACTGCCCCTCAGAAAGATGTCCTCTCCCCTCAAAGCCCCAGACTGCCCCTCAGAAAGATGTCCTCTCCCCTCAAAGCCCCAGACTGCCCCTCAGAAAGATGTCCTCTCCCCTCAAAGCCCCAGACTGCCCCTCAGAAAGATGTCCTGTCCCCTCAAAGCCCCAGACTGCCCCTCAGAAAGATGTCCTCTCCCCTCAAAGCCCCAGACTGCCCCTCAGAAAGATGTCCTCTCCCCTCAAAGCCCCAGACTGCCCCTCAGAAAGATGTCCTGTCCCCTCAAAGCCCCAGACTGCCCCTCAGAAAGATGTCCTCTCCCCTCAAAGCCCCAGACTGCCCCTCAGAAAGATGTCCTCTCCCCTCAAAGCCCCAGACTGCCCCTCAGAAAGATGTCCTCTCCCCTCAAAGCCCCAGACTGCCCCTCAGAAAGATGTCCTCTCCCCTCAAAGCCTCACTACAGTCCAGTTCTCGCCAGACAACTGGACATGTGCTGTTCCATGGAGATGTGTTAATAACCCACATTCACTGTGTATCAGGTGATCTGTTGGACTATGTATCAGGTGATCTGTTGGACTGTGTATCAGGTGATCTGTTGGACTGTGTATCAGGTGATCTGTTGGACTGTGTATCAGGTGATCTGTTGGACTGTGTATCAGGTGATCTGTTGGACTGTGTATCAGGTGATCTGTTGGACTGTGTATCAGGTGATCTGTTGGACTGTGTATCAGGTGATCTGTTGGACTGTGTATCAGGTGATCTGTTGGACTGTGTATCAGGTGATCTGTTGGACTGTGTATCAGGTGATCTGTTGGATTGTTCTCCATCATATATTTGCACAACATTTTAATAACGTTTTAATTGAACATTGCAGTTGACAGTAATGTTTTAATTGAACATTGAGTTCTACACTAACAGTTGACAGTAATGTTTTAATTGAACATTGAGTTCTACACTAACAGTTGACAGTAATGTTTTAATTGAACGTTGAGTTCTACACTAACAGTTGACAGTAATGTTTTAATTGAACATTGAGTTCTACACTAACAGTTGACAGTAATGTTTTAATTGAACATTCAGTTCTACACTAACAGTTGACAGTAATGTTTTAATTGAACATTCAGTTCTACACTAACAGTTGACAGTAATGTTTTAATTGAACATTCAGTTCTACACTAACAGTTGACAGTAATGTTTTAATAACGTTTTAATTGAACATTCAGTTCTACACTAACAGTTGACAGTAATGTTTTAATTGAACATTCAGTTCTACTCTAACAGTTGACAGTAATGTTTTAATTGAACATTCAGTTCTACACTAACAGTTGACAGTAATGTTTTAATTGAACATTGAGTTCTACACTAACAGTTGACAGTAATGTTTTAATTGAACATTGAGTTCTACACTAACAGTTGACAGTAAT
The DNA here is from genome assembly GCF_045791955.1 of Oncorhynchus clarkii lewisi. Taxonomy (NCBI): domain Eukaryota; kingdom Metazoa; phylum Chordata; class Actinopteri; order Salmoniformes; family Salmonidae; genus Oncorhynchus; species Oncorhynchus clarkii. The sequence goes on from NC_092164.1 coordinate 2,632,426, forward strand.
GTTTTAATTGAACATTCAGTTCTACACTAACAGTTGACAGTAATGTTTTAATTGAACATTCAGTTCTACACTAACAGTTGACAGTAATGTGTTAATTGAACATTGAGTTCTACACTAACAGTTGACAGTAACATTTTAATTGAACAGCTTTGGTCCGTCACCTGTCATTGTACCGTCCAGGTTGAATACAGGCTTTTTCAGTTTGGAAACATCACTTTCAGGGTTGAACTTCAGTTCCACTTTTCTCTTGTCTGCGTTGCATCCTGGTACTTGTCGCAACCATCGTTCTGTGTCCAATAGAACTCAATGTCTTCCATGGGTTCTGTGTCCAATAGAACTCAATGTCTTCCATGGGTTCTGTGTCCAATAGAACTCAATGTCTTCCAGGGGTTCTGTGTCCAATAGAACTCAATGTCTTCCAGGGGTTCTGTGTCCAATAGAACTCAATGTCTTCCAGAGGTTCTGTGTCCAATAGAACTCAATGTCTTCCATGGGTTCTGTGTCCAATAGAACTCAATGTCTTCCATGGGTTCTGTGTCCAATAGAACTCAATGTCTTCCAGGGGTTCTGTGTCCAATAGAACTCAATGTCTTCCAGGGGTTATGTGTCCAATAGAACTCAATGTCTTCTAGGGGTTCTGTGTCCAATAGAACTCAATGTCTTCCAGGGGTTCTGTGTCCAATAGAACTCAATGTCTTCCAGGGGTTCTGTGTCCAATAGAACTCAATGTCTTCCAGGGGTTATGTGTCCAATAGAACTCAATGTCTTCTAGGGGTTCTGTGTCCAATAGAACTCAATGTCTTCCAGGGGTTATGTGGCAAAAACACTCCAAGGACCAGTTGCAGCAACTATCATGAAATCTTTACGGTGTGATTTCATTATATTGGGTTTAAGATCACCTTTACTTTAGCCTAGGTGGTCCCCGATCTGTTTGTGCTCTTTAGCTCGATCTGGGACCACCAGGCTATCCCACTAATGTCTAACCTCAAATAGCCTACACCTGCAGTTTATGTCTCTTCATGTCTCTGTTTATGTCTCTGTTTATGTCTCTTTATGTCTCTTTATGTTAACTCATTGTTATATAATTTCTAACTGCTCTTTATGTCTGTTTATGTTAACTCATTGTTATATCATTTCTAACTGCTCTATATGTCTCTTTGTCTCTTTATGTTAACTCATTGTTATATCATTTATAACTGCTCTTTATGTCTGTTTATGTCTCTTTATGTCTCTTTATGTTAACTCATTGTTATATAATTCCTAACTGTCGTTTATGTCTCTGTTTATGTCTCTTTATGTCTCTGTTTATGTTAACTCATTGTTATATAATTCCTAACTGCCGTTTATGTCTCTGTTTATGTCTCTTTATGTCTCTGTTTATGTCAACTCATTGTTATATAATTCCTAACTGTCGTTTCGGGGTTGTTTGAAGTGAACAATGCTTCACGCCGTCACAGGATTAAAATGGCAGAAAAACACAAATCAGTTTGAGATGATCCTAAATTCCAGATGATCCAGATCCTGAATTATAAATCACTTCCGGTTGTTTGTTTGTTTAAAATTGACCCACAGGATTTTATTTGCATGACATCACACACAAACAGCATTATTTATATATGTGTATATTTGGTATCTGACTGTAAATAAGAATTAAAACCACATGGATCTACCCTGTTAACTGGCATTAATTGTTTTTTTGGGGATCAGGAAAAGGTTTTCACACATCACAAGTGGAGATTCCTCCAGGTGTATTTTAAACTGGACATCAGAGGAATATCACACAGGAATATTGTTCAATGATACTCCGAAACAAACAAACAGGTGTATTTAAACTGGACATCAGAGGAATATCACACAGGAATATTGTTCAATGATACTCCGAAACAAAAGAGTACAAGAGTTTGTCTTTATTTCAGGAACTGGTTTTGGTCAACTTGAAATGAATACAATAAAACAAGCAACGAACGATACCTCTACATCACTGTCACAAACTACATACACAACACAGTACAGTACAGCACAGTACACAACACAGTACACAACACAGTACACAACATCCAGTTAACCACAGGACTGGTAGTCTTCTCTTTCTCTGAGCTTTCCTCATCACATAATCATCCCCAATTTCTCTGTGTTTGTCGGTTCACAGGCGTGTATTTATCCTCTCTTCCTCCCCCAAGTGGAAACACCTGGCCATTCACCTCTTTATGTTCAGTATAAAAAAAATATCATAAATAAAACTGTTGTTGTAACACATCTAATCTGAAAACAGAATGGACCTTTTCACACATAAACCCCATCCCTGGGAGAGAGATATTACTTAACCGTTTGGGGAAGGAAAGGAAACTAGGGTTTCCAGAGCAGTAGATTCCACCTTGGCATAGGGAACATGCAGGGGAACGACCAGAGCTCTCCTTGGGCCTGTTCAGGATGGTGTATCATTACAGGACCGTCACATAGAAATATATTGTGTAGAACCAATATGACTTTCTGTCATGTAGAATCATGTCAGTTCTATTCATTACATTTTCTGTCTGAACGTTCCACGGTGTTGTACCCTGCCGAGTGTGACCCTGGTCGTCAGGACAGACAGAATCAGGTACACTTGCTCATGCAGAGCAGCAGCTCCATGCGGATGGCGATACGTGTGTGCCAGCCCAGAGGGAGCAAACGGATGTAGCGAGTTACCATGGGAGGACGCAGGAGGTTCTGAACCGAGGAGGAGCGGTCCGAGTTCCCGTAGAACACCTGAGGAGAGAAACGGAGCAGTGTGAGGAGGAGAGACGACACAGATGGAGAATCCTCCTGCCAGATGTCCTGCCTCACCGAGCAGGACTACACTTTACAACCCCTTGGACTGAACTGCTACAGAACCAAAGAAATATGGGATCTGATGAGAAGGATTGATTTTGATATACTGTATGTAGAAATCCCAAGACTGTCTTCCACATTATTACATGTGTAGATCTTGTGATGTCATAATGAACCATGTATTGATGTGAAAGATGACCTCCAACAAAACAAGTCGTTTTAGAAAAACATCCATGGACATTATTACATGTGTAAACCTTGTGATGTCATAATGAACCATTTATTGATGTGAAAGCTGACCTCCAACAAAACAAGTCGTTTTAGAAAAACATCCATGGACATTATTACATGTGTAAACCTTGTGATGTCATAATGAACCATGTATTGATGTAAGTATATGAACTAAGTTATGATTGTAAAAAAAGTTTTGTTACAGTATTTATTGACTGTGAGTCTCTCTGAATAAGAGCATATTCTCAGTGACTAAATGTAAAAGGTCTTTATGATGGGCCCACCCTGTTGTTCCCCGTCTGGTCCTTGTAGTAGATCCAGTTGAGATTCTGGTCGGTGCGGTACTGGACGCTGTACTTGGTGATCCATTCGTCAGCATCACAGCGCCCCTGGGTCAGGATACCAGACACCACCATCACCTCCTTCAGGTCAATCTGCAACCACTGGCTGTTGTCCTGGAACTTAGACAGCCAAGCACACCTGGAGGGGAATCGCCAGGGAAACTATGTTAGCCCGCTGAGCTAAAGCCTAGGCAAAAACAATGACCTGGAGGGGAACCGCCGGGGAAACTGTGTTAGCCCGCTGAGCTAAAGCCTAGGCAAAAACAATGACCTGGAGGGGACCATTATTTTACCAATGAGGTCAGAAGAGCCATTTCCCAAAGGAACACTGAGGTTACTGATTGAGCCAATGTCCTCCTTTACAGGGAGGGGGAGATAGAGGCCCTACCAGGGGTTGGTCCTGAGGGAGAGGATGGGGCAGGGGACTCACCCAAAGCCCTGGTTGTTGAGTCTGGCATTGCTGGGGAGCCAGGAGGAGAACCAGCCAGTGTACTGGTCCTCGTTGGAGCAGCTGATCTGGTCTGGTCTGACTGATCCAGCCTCCAAACCCAGAGGCTTGTGGTACGGACACTCTGGAGAAGTGGAACGCCAAGGTGAGAGACGGAAATCATGGTCGACAACAAGGAAGTAGTTCAAATGTTAACATTGGATGCCAAACAATGGACGTCACACTGATGCTAATTATTTTGTAGTTATCGTCACAGGTCCTCCTATCCTAGGACACGTATCATCGTCACAGGTCCTCCTATCCTAGGACACGTATCATCGTCACAGGTCCTCCTATCCTAGGACACGTATCATCGTCACAGGTCCTCCTATCCTAGGACACGTATCATCGTCACAGGTCCTCCTATCCTAGGACACGTATCATCGTCACAGGTCCTCCTATCCTAGGACACGTATCATCGTCACAGGTCCTCCTATCCTAGGACACGTATCATCGTCACAGGTCCTCCTATCCTAGGACACGTATCATCGTCACAGGTCCTCCTATCCTAGGACACGTATCATCGTCACAGGTCCTCTTATCCTAGGACACGTATCATCTGCATATTGTATGCTGTTGGAGACCACATAGTCACTACAGGCTAGCCCAATGGAAGACACTTCTCTACACAGGAAACACTGTATTCTGAACTGAATGTGAAGGGCTTTGCTGCCATCAACAAAGGGCAGGAACACTTCCTGGTTGCAGAAGCTAACTGGAACATCCACCCAGCTTGTTGTTATGAAAGACAACACCAGCATGCAAGGTCACGTCTGGTGACTGAGGTAGCCTGTGCCTAACGAACCACCACCACATTAATTCTCTCCCTCCAACCCACCCAGCCCCTCTGAGTCCCAGATTTCCTGCTCCATCCAAAAGTAGTGCACTATGTAGGGAATAGGGTGCCATTTTGGACTCATATCTCTCCAATCCTAAATCCTTCTGTTTTAATTCTCCACATTGAAAATAAACATCTATTAGATAAACATCTATTAGATAAACATCTATTAGATAAACATATATTAGATAAACATCTATTAGATAAACATCCATTAGATAAACATCTATTAGATAAACATATATTAGATAAACATCTATTAGATAAACATCTATTAGATAAACATCCATTAGTAGAAGAGCACAGCAGATGGTTGGCTGCCACATCCTACCAGAGGCTTTAACCCTACCAAGTTGTTTCCTTCCTGGAGAACCAACAATGAGTGGGACATGGATCACACAACTAAATTGAGCCGTGGGGCGATTTACTTTTGAGCGGATGGTCATTTTTAGACTGCAAATTGACCGCAAGAAGCCTAAACAGGTAGAGTATAATGTGTGCATAAAACTTGCTTTCAAAGTTTACATCTGTATACAATCACTGTATACAGCTTACATCTGTATACAATCACTGTATACAGTTTACATCTGTATACAATCACTGTATACAGCTTACATCTGTATACAATCACTGTTTACAGCTTACATCTGTATACAATCACTGTTTACAGCTTACATCTGTATACAATCACTGTATACAGCTTACATCTGTATACAATCACTGTATACAGCTTACATCTGTATACAATCACTGTATACAGCTTACATCTGTATACAATCACTGTATACAGCTTACATCTGTATACAATCACTGTATACAGCTTACATCTGTATACAATCACGTCTCTCTATTATGCGTAGGAATACTACGGAACACATTTCTTCAATTAAAATTACTTGGAGCTGATTTCCTGCTGTTACAGTCTTTTATGTCCAACAATGAGGGGCCAAATAGAACCACCTGTTAGTAGTAGTAATAGTATGAATAGTAGTTTTAGTAGTAGTAGTAGTAGTAGTAGTAGTATAATAGTAGTAGTAGTAGTAGTAGTAGTAGTAGTAGTAGTAGTATAATAGTAGTAGTAGTAGTAGTAGTAGTAGTATAATAGTAGTAGTAGTAGTAGTATAGTAGTAGTATAATAGTAGTAGTAGTAGTAGTAGTAGTATAATAGTAGTAGTAGTAGTAGTATAGTAGTAGTATAATAGTAGTAGTAGTAGTAGTAGTAGTAGTAGTAGTAGTAATAGTATGAATAGTAGTAGTATAATAGTAGTAGTTTTAGTAGTAGTAGTAGTAGTAGTAGTAGTATAATAGTAGTAGTAGTTTTAGTAGTAGTAGTAGTAGTAGTAGTAGTAGTAGTATAATAGTAGTAGTAGTAGTAGTATAGTAGTAGTATAATAGTAGTAGTAGTAGTAGTAGTAGTAGTATAGTAGTAGT
>NC_092164.1:2646064-2661064 GCF_045791955.1 Oncorhynchus clarkii lewisi
TTAACGTGTCAAAACGTTTCAAAATGCTGGAACTCAAAGTGACCCAGCCAGGCGTGAACAGCACAGGTGCGCACCATAGATAAATTACCCAAGGCTGAATTCAATCTTCATAACACCAAAGTGGGCGTCATAGGCCTATAAAAAGGTCATTGTAAGTGTAACATGTTATAAGACTATCCAAAGGAAAAACACAATGAAGGTATTTGTTAGCAGAACAACGAAGAAACCCTTCAGAGAGCAGAAGAGGAAAAATAAGGCCTACTCCACCTTCATCTACAAGATCCGGAGAGAGGTTGGAAATAATGGGCCACATTTGGCATTACTTAAAGCTATTTGGTGTAAATTAATGTCACGGGGCTCGCCAACCCTATTCCTGGAGCGCTACCCTGCTGTAGGTATTCGATCCAACCTCTGTAACTAAATGTATCAACAAGCTAATTATTAGATTCGGGTGCGTTAGATTTAGGTTTGGAGCAGAAACTTACAGGACTTTTTTTATTTTAATTACAGGGTGGCTGCATCCCCACCATGGACTGTTTATTGGTGAACGGGTCTACCTGCCCACGGAGGGTGCTGGTCCTTCTGGTCGGCTCCGAGGCCGCCCGCCTGTCACGGCTCAACAGGAGGAAAGTCATCACCCAACTAGAGGTCCACACTGCCATGGCACGGCTGAGACAAGGGAGAAAACATGCCAGGCAACCGGGCGCCTGAATGCTCTTATGAACGCTTTTAATTGTATGTATATTTAATAAAGATGTCTTGTTTTTACTCATCGTGTTGTCATTCCAACAAAACAATGCACCACTAAATGTTTAAAACAAGTTGCGCACCTGAAGGCTGTATAACTGAATGTTAAAGCGGTATGCTCTCGCCTCTAATGGCGGTCCAATTACTTCGAGGGGCGGGGAAAGGCATAGCCATAATTGATGCATTTGCTTGTCTTGTCAGGGGCGCAGATGTGCGCCAAACTCAGTCAACCATAGCCGAACTCCGGCGCGTGGGGAAAGCGGAAATCAAATGGACCCTTATGTTCCTCGCTGTGCGTGACGCCCACTCAAAACACGCGTGTTGATTAAGGAAGCGTACACCATGTACAAGACTCACATTTTGGCGTAGACTCTGCTGCGGCACAACCAAACATCTTTATCAACCCAACCGGTGTCCAGGAGGAACGGGCGTGTTCCTTAGATGAGCTGGGTAGTCTTGGACTTGTCGCAGGGTAAGTCATTTACTGGCAATATAGGCTATTGGTCACTGAATCAGCTGTTGCATCCTGTGTAGGGAATGTAATTACTATATTCACCTTTGCAGATTTTACATGTGAACAGCAACAGGTGTTTTGTCTCGTGCAGGTCAATGGGCATACTACAGTGACGCATGCAGGATGAATTAGTTTATGCGACATGTTTAATTTAATAGAGCGCAATTATGTGCGTATTTCGCCATTTGTTTTTGTTTTTTCTCCCCACCAAGAGCCGTTTGTCAAATGAGATGCTGCTGGGGTATTGTAACAGAGGCTGAGAGCGAGGCGATGTTGGTTATTCATAGTTGATCCCAAAGGACTTTTTGTTTCATGCGGTATCAAACATGTGCCTCCATGGCAACCCATTACTGATTTGAACCAATTCACATGTGAACATCAATTAGGCTTCAACTGGAGGCTTTTCAGCAGGGACAGACTCAATTACGACATCTCAAGATTTCAAATGCATACACTATGTATACAAAAGTATGTGAACACCCCTTCAAATGACTGGATTTGCCTATTTCAGCCACATCTGTTGCTGATGGGTGTATTAGGTCGAGCATCCAACCTTGCAATCTCCATAGACAAACATGGGCAGTATAATGACCTTACTGGAGAGCTCAGTGACTTTCAACGTGGCACTGTTATAGGATGCCACCTTTCCAACAAGTCTGTTCATCACATTTCTGCCCTGCTAGAGCTTCCCCAGTCAACTGTAAGTGCTGTTATTGTGAAGTTGAAACATTTAAGAGCAACAACGGCTCAGCCACGACGTGGTAGACCACATAAGCTCACAGAACAGGACCACCAAGTGTTGCAGTGTGTAGCGCGTAAAAATAGTCTTTCCTCGGTTGCAACGCTCACTTTCGTGTTTCAAACTGCCTCTAGAAGCAACATCACAATAACTGTTTGTCGGGAGCTTCATGAAATGGGTTTCCATGGCCGAGCAGCCGCACACAAGCCTAAGATCACCATGCGCAATACCAAGTGTCAGCTGGAGCGGTGTAAACTTCACTGCCATTGAACTCTGGATCAGTGGAAACATGTTCTTTAGGTTGATGAATTACGCTTCACCATCTGGTAGTCCAATGGACAAATCTGGGTTTGGTGGATGCCAGGAGAACGCTACCTGCCCCAATGCATAGTGCCAACTGTAAAGTTTGGTGGATGATGAATAATGGTCTGGGGCTGTTTTTCATGGTTCGGGCTAGGGCTCTTAGTTCCAGTGAAGGGAAATATTAACGCTACAGCATATAATGACATTCTAGATGATTCTGTGATTCCAATTTGATGGCTACAGTTTGGGGAAGGCCCTTTCCTGTTTCAGCATGACAATACCCCCATGCACAAAGCAAGGTCCATACAGAAATGGTTTGTCGAGATCAGTGTGGAAGAACTTGAGCCCTGACCTCAACCTCATCTAACACATTGAATTGGATGAATTGGAGCGCCGACTGCGAGCCAGGCCTAATCGCCCAACATCAGTGCCCAACCTCACTAATGCTCTTGTGGTTAAATGGAAGCAAATCCCCTCAGCAATGTTCCAACATCTAGTGGAAATCCTTCCCAGAAGAGTGGAGGCTGTTATAGCAGCAAAGCTGGGACCAACTCTATATTAATGCCCGTGATTTTGGTCATGTAGTGTACTTTTCACTTCCTCTCTCGTCTCCTTCTAAGAACCCATTGAAGGAGAAGGTTAGAGGGGAGGGACCGCTGGATTTCTCATCCAATGGGTTTTCAGGAGAGAGGATTCAAGGAGTATGCAACTTTTCTCTCTCTCTCGCCCTCTGTCTGCCTGTCTGACTCTCCCTCTCTGTTTCCATTCACAGACATATTGCCTTGCCCCTAACAGAATGGCCACAGACATACTGCCTTGCCCCTAACAGAATGGACACAGATATACTGCCTTGCCCCTAACAAAATGGCCACAGACATACTGCCTTACCCCTAACAGAATGGCCACAGACATACTGCCTTGCCCCTAACAGAATGGCCACAGACATACTGCCTTGCCCCTAACAGAATGGCCACAGACATACTGCCTTGCCCCTAACAAAATGCCCACAGACATACTGCCTTGCCCCTAACAAAATGGCCACAGACATACTGCCTTGCCCCTAACAGAATGGCCACAGACATTCTGCCTTGCCCCTAACAGAATGGCCACAGACATAATATTACATAATACAGAACCCATGGGTCACTGAGACCTGTGACTGTTGGACGCCTGTAGTGACTGTTGGACGCCTGTAGTGACTGTTGGACGCCTGTAGTGACTGTTGGACGCCTGTAGTGACTGCTGGACGCCTGTAGTGACTGCTGGACGCCGGTAGTGACTGCTGGACGCCTGTAGTAACTGCTGGACGCCTGTAGTGACTGTTGGATGCCTGTAGTGACTGTTGGATGCCTGTAGTGACTGTTGGACGCCTGTAGTGACTGTTGGACGCCTGTAGTGATTGCTGGACGCCTGTAGTGACTGTTGGACGCCTGTAGTGACTGCTGGACGCCTGTAGTGACTGCTGGACGCCTGTAGTGACTGCTGGACGCCTGTAGTGACTGTTGGACGCCTGTAGTGACTGCTGGACGCCTGTAGTGACTGTTGGACGCCTGTAGTGACTGCTGGACGCCTGTAGTGACTGTTGGACGCCTGTAGTGACTGCTGGACGCCTGTAGTGACTGCTGGACGCCTGTAGTGACTGTTGGACGCCTGTAGTGACTGTTGGACGCCTGTAGTGACTGTTGGACGCCTGTAGTGACTGTTGGACGCCTGTAGTGACTGTTGAACGCCTGTAGTGACTGTTGGACGCCTGTAGTGACTGCTGGACGCCTGTAGTGACTGTTGGACGCCTGTAGTGACTGTTGGACGCCTGTAGTGACTGTTGGACGCCTGTAGTGACTGTTGGACGCCTGTAGTGACTGCTGGACGCCTGTAGTGACTGCTGGACGCCTGTAGTGACTGCTGGACGCCTGTAGTGACTGCTGGACGCCTGTAGTGACTGTTGGACGCCTGTAGTGACTGTTGGACGCCTGTAGTGACTGCTGGACGCCTGTAGTGACTGTTGGACGCCTGTAGTGACTGCTGGACGCCTGTAGTGACTGTTGGACGCCTGTAGTGACTGTTGGACGCCTGTAGTGACTGCTGGACGCCTGTAGTGACTGTTGGACGCCTGTAGTGACTGCTGGACGCCTGTAGTGACTGTTGGACGCCTGTAGTGACTGCTGGACGCCTGTAGTGACTGTTGGACGCCTGTAGTGACTGCTGGACGCCTGTAGTGACTGCTGGACGCCTGTAGTGACTGCTGGACGCCTGTAGTGACTGTTGGACGCCTGTAGTGACTGTTGGACGCCTGTAGTGACTGCTGGACGCCTGTAGTGACTGTTGGACGCCTGTAGTGACTGCTGGACGCCTGTAGTGACTGTTGGACGCCTGTAGTGACTGTTGGACGCCTGTAGTGACTGCTGGACGCCTGTAGTGACTGTTGGACGCCTGTAGTGACTGCTGGACGCCTGTAGTGACTGTTGGACGCCTGTAGTGACTGCTGGACGCCTGTAGTGACTGCTGGACACCTGTTTAATTATTTTTTATTTATTTCACCTTTATTTAACCAGGTAGGCCAGTTGAGAACAAGTTCTCATTTACAACCAGGTAGGCATCCTGGCCAAGATAAAGCAAAGCAGTGCGACAACAAACAACAACACAAACAACAACACAGAGTTACAAGCGTACAGTCAATAACACAATAGAAAAAAAAGAAAGTCTATATACAGTGTGTGCAAATGGCATGAGGAGGTATGGCAATAAATAGGCCATAGTAGCAAAGTAATTACAATTTAGCAGATTAACACTGGAGTGATAGATGAGCAGATGATGATGGGCAGATGATGGTGTGTAAGTAGTGATACATACTGGTGTGCAAAAGAGCAGCAAAGTAAATAAAAACAATATGGGGTCGGTAGATTGGGTGGGCTATTTACCGATGGACTATGTACAGCTGCAGCGACCGGTTAGCAGCTCAGATAGCTGATGTTTAAAGTTAGTGAGGGAAATGTAAGTCTCCAGCTTCAGTGATTTTTTTTTTTGCAATTCGTTCCAGTCACTGGCAGCAGAGAATTGGAAGGAAAGGCGGCCAAAGGAGGTGTTGACTTTGGGGATGACCAGTGAGATATACGAGGCGACTGTAGTGACTGCTGGACGCCTGTAGTGACTAGCATTATGGGATGTGGCACTTCCGTCACCACCGACAACAAGGGGAGGAGACTGACGACAGGTGAGACCGACTGGGGACAAGTGATGGCTCTGATTGTCTTCCCCCAGGACTCATGTAGCCTGGTCCCAGATCTGTTAAGGTTGGCATAGCAGAAAACTGTAGTTGGCAAGACAATACAAACAGATCTGGGACCAGGCTACATCTCGTAGATTGTGAATCCAGTGAATATACAGTTTGATCATAGAGCACCTTTTGACATCTTTGAGAATTCAGTGTGTTTATAAGCCGGCAGCTGGTGAATTATAAATCGTGTAGTTTTCCCTCCTACTGTAGTTGGCAAGACAGATCTGGGACCAGGCTACATCTCGTAGATCGTGTAGTTTTCCCTCCTACTGTAGTTGGCAAGACAGATCTGGGACCAGGCTACATCTCGTAGATCGTGTAGTTTTCCCTCCTACTGTAGTTGGATGTTTTCAAGATGTTGGTCAAATGTTCTGCTTTTCTTTGCCTTATTTCTTTACTTCTTCTTTTAGCTGACAAACTTGTTTAAATGAATTTACTCTGAAGGGATTTTCTACTTCTGATTCTCTCTTTCCTCCCTGGTGTGTTGTTAATTCTGCCTCTCTTCCTCTCCCTCTGAACTGGTTCACTATAAATGATTTTATTTAATCACTCCTCACTACAGACCAGATGGCCAAGAAAACTCCCAGCCCTGCACTGGGTAAGAGGCCTCCTCTCATGTCACCCCTATTGTCAGTCCTATTGGTCAACCTTACTGTATCATTGTGTCCTTTTGGTCAACCTTACTGTATCATTGTGTCCTATTGGTCAATGCCCATGGTCATCCTGTGGCTTCATTAGTTTTAAATACCGCTAACTACCTGCAGGGGGCTGTTATTTTATTCAGTACCACTAACTACCTGCAGGGGGCTGTTATTTTATTCAGTACCACTAACTACCTGCAGGGGGCTGTTATTTTATTCAGTACCTCTAACTACCTGCAGGGGGCTGTTATTCAACAGCAACGTTATTAAACAGGGGGCTGTTATTTTATTCAGTACCACTAACTACCTGCAGGGGGCTGTTATTCTATTCAGTACCACTAACTACCTGCAGGGGGCTGTTATTTTATTCAGTACCACTAACTACCTGCAGGGGGCTGTTATTTTATTCAGTACCACTAACTACCTGCAGGGGGCTGTTATTTTATTCAGTACCACTAACTACCTGCAGGGGGCTGTTATTTTATTCAGTACCGCTAACTACCTGCAGGGGGCTGTTATTTTATTCAGTACCGCTAACTACCTGCAGGGGGCTGTTATTTTATTCAGTACCACTAACTACCTGCAGGGGGCTGTTATTTTATTCAGTACCACTAACTACCTGCAGGGGGCTGTTATTTTATTCAGTACCGCTAACTACCTGCAGGGGGCTGTTATTTTATTCAGTACCGCTAACTACCTGCAGGGGGCTGTTATTTTATTCAGTACCACTAACTACCTGCAGGGGGCTGTTATTTTATTCAGTACCACTAACTACCTGCAGGGGGCTGTTATTTTATTCAGTACCACTAACTACCTGCAGGGGGCTGTTATTTTATTCAGTACCACTAACTACCTGCAGGGGGCTGTTATTTTATTCAGTACCGCTAACTACCTGCAGGGGGCTGTTATTAAACTGTTGTTTTATCTGGTCTTCCATCTCGTCCTCTCAGCTATGAAGGCAGCCATCCTGATCCAGCGTTGGTACAGACGTTACATCGCCAGGTTAGAGATGAGACAGCGATACACCTGGAACATCTTCCAGTCTATAGAGTATGCTGGGGAGCAGGACCAGCTACAGGTAATGGAGACGGAACTCAGGTGGTTCAACCTTGTCTGAGACCTGAAGAGGCCTCGGCTTTAGCCCAGCAGGCCAACACAGTCTGTTAGTACTTGGCCATATGAAATACACCTGACTATGTTTCAATCTTCCTCAGCTCTCCAGTTTCTTCAGTTTCATGCTGGACAACTTCACTCAACTCAACGGGAATGGCCCAGGTAACTAACATTTTCTTATATTTTCAGGAAAATTGTTGGACTGTCAGTTCCTAGCACAAAAAAAATGGAATGCCCATAATTATTTATAGACTGAACAAAAAAAATGTCCCGATCCATTAATAGCCTTTGCCTAAAACATATTATGGTGAAGATGTTGCTTAGCAACCGCATCCACATGCTATTCTGTTTTCCTCTGCTGTGGTAATGTGGGATATTGTGTTCTTGTGACTGCTGCAGCCACAGCTGGGGCCTGCCTGTTCACGTACAGACCAACACGTTGCTGCAGATAATTAGCCAGCCAGGGCCTTTAGTGTTGAAGACAACAGGAGACGATGCTCAGACCATCTTGCCTATTTGTACAAAATACAAGTTGTGCTTTTTAATTACAGTAGATACAGTATAGGTGATCTCTGTGGGTTTGGATCAGAGTAAATGTGATAAACTGACTGGTTGTTTAGAGACGTGCTCTGAAGACGGACGCGACCACTCCACAGATAGGGTCTGAGAGAGGTGTGGCTGCTGTCCTCTTCAATAACAACATCTGATGATGATGATGATGCCTGTTTGTCTCCATAAAGTTGTCTATAGCTGGACGTTAACCTACTGTAGCAGGCTATTCCAGAGAAGTAAACAGAGATGCCCTGAATATGTATACATGTGTTTGACATCCTGTTTTAGTGTGTTAATAAAGTTATATTTTATTTGATTCTATTCAGTTTGATTCTACTCTATCTAGAGTTGTAAAATTCCGGTAACCTACCTAAAATTCCCAGGTTTTCCAGAAATCCCGGTTGGAAGATTCCAGGAATCAGGAGGCAGTAAGCAGGAATACCGGGGGATTTGGGGAAAGTTACTGGAATTTTTAAACCCCCAACTCTATTCTATTAACCCTGTGTGTTCTATTCTATTAACCCTGTGTGTTCTATTCTATTAACCCTGTGTGTTCTATTCTATTAACCCTGTGTGTTCTCTTCTAGTAACCCTGTGTGTTCTCTTCTAGTAACCCTGTGTGTTCTCTTCTAGTAACCCTGTGTGTTCTCTTCTAGTAACCCTGTGTGTTCTCTTCTGGTAACCCTGTGTGTTCTATTCTATTAAACCTGTGTGTTCCATCCTCCAGTTTGATCTATTCTATTAAACCTGTGTGTTCCATCCTCCATGTTGTCAGATCTGATCTCCCACCTGCTGGACCCAGTGGTTGACCCGTGGTCAGACAGAGAGAGACAGACCATGTATGAACAGATCACTGTTCCTGAGTCCTACAGCGGTCCTCACCTCACCTTCCCCCTCACCGTCTCTCACACCAACGCCCTGCTCTCTGCATTCAAAGAGCAACAGGTACCGTACCATTCAATTCAAACTTTATTTCCCCCACTGTGTGCTACAGGACCAGTATTCTTAAAGTGTCTCAGAGTAGTAGTGCTGGTCTAGGATCAACTTCTCTGTGTCCATACAATCATACTCATTATGATCTAAAAGGCACAAACTGATCCGAGATCAGGACTGCTTTCTGAATATGTGCCCAGGGAGTACAGGACCTGTTGTGGACAGTATGACGGCTTAATGAATAATAACAGATCAATAACCTATAGTCCTACCTGATGGTTCCTCTTCCTCCAGCCTCTCCACGGCAGATACATGCTGCAGTTGTTACACCAGACTAAGAAGCTCCTGAAACAGATGCCAAACGTCATTCACCTGTCCACACCCTACGCCAAGGAGATCACAATATGTGGTAGGTTGTTGATGTATTTTTAGTGATAGGATTGATACAGAGCTTTTCCAGGTGATCAAAGCACTTTACCCTGTATGACGGAAACTAATCCACCACCCCAATATTGTTTTCAGTGCTGCTAACTATGTTGTCCAATATTGTGTTCAGTACTGCTAACTATGTTGTCCAATATTGTGTTCAGTACTGCTAACTATGTTGTCCAATATTGTTTTCAGTACTGCTAAATATGTTGTCCAATATTGTGTTCAGTACTGCTAACTATGTTGTCCAATATTGTGTTCAGTACTGCTAACTATGTTGTCCAATATTGTGTTCAGTACTGCTAACTATGTTGTCCAATATTGTTTTCAGTACTGCTAAATATGTTGTCCAATATTGTGTTCAGTACTGCTAACTATGTTGTCCAATATTGTTTTCAGTCTTCACTCTCCGACTATCTAGTACACAACACTGACTATCTAGGATACAACACTGACTATCTAGGACACTAACACAACACTGACTATCTAGTACACAACACTGACTATCTAGGACACAATAACACAACACTGACTATCTAGGACACAACACTGACTATCTAGGACACAATAACACAACACTGACTATCTAGGACACAACACTGACTATCTAGGACACAACACTGACTATCTAGGACACAACACTGACTATCTAGGACACAACACTGACTATCTAGGACACAACACTGACTATCTAGGACACAATAACACAACACTGACTATCTAGGACACAACACTGACTATCTAGGACACAATAACACAACACTGACTATCTAGGACACAACACTGACTGTCTAGGACACAACACTGACTATCTAGGACACAACACTGACTGTCTAGGACACAATAACACAACATTGACTGTCTAGGACACAATAACACAACACTGACTATCTAGTACACAACACTGACTATCTAGGACACAACACTGACTATCTAGGACACTAACACAACACTGACTATCTAGTACACAACACTGACTATCTAGTACACAACACTGACTATCTAGGACACTAACACAACACTGACTATTTAGTACACAACACTGACTATCTAGTACACAACACTGACTATCTAGGACACAATAACACAACACAATCTAGGACACAACACTGACTATCTAGGACACAACACTGACTATCTAGGACACAACACTGACTATCTAGGACACAACACTGACTATTTAGGACACAATAACACAACACTGACTATCTAGTACACAACACTGACTATCTAGGACACAATAACACAACACTGACTATCTAGGACACAATAACACAACACTGACTATCTAGGACACAACACTGACTATCTAGGACACAATAACACAACACTGACTATCTAGGACACAATAACACAACACTGACTATCTAGGACACAACACTGACTATCTAGGACACAATAACACAACACTGACTATCTAGGACACAACACTGACTATCTAGGACACAATAACACAACACTGACTATCTAGGACACAACACTGACTATCTAGGACACAATAACACAACACTGACTATCTAGGACACAACACTGACTATCTAGGACACAATAACACAACACTGACTATCTATGACACAACACTGACTATCTAGGACACAATAACACGACACTGACTATCTAGGACACAACACTGACTATCTAGGACACAACACTGACTATCTAGGACACAACACTGACTATCTAGGACACAACACTGACTATCTAGTACACAACATTGACTATCTAGGACTCAACACTGACTATCTAGGACACAACACTGACTATCTAGGACACAATAACACAACACTGACTATCTAGGACACAATAACACAACACTGACTATCTAGGACACAACACTGACTATCTAGGACACAACACTGACTATCTAGGACACAATAACACAACACTGACTATCTAGGACACAACACTGACTATCTAGGACACAATACTGACTATCTAGGACACAATAACACAACACTGACTATCTGGTACACAATAACACAACACTGACTGTCTAGGACACAATACTGACTATCTAGGACACAACACTGACTATCTAGTACACAATAACACAACACTGACTATCTAGGACACAACACTGACTATCTAGGACACAATAACACAACACTGACTATCTAGTACACAATAACACAACACTGACTATCTAGTACACAATAACACAACACTGACTATCTAGGACACAACACTGACTATCTAGTACACAATAACACAACACTGACTATCTAGGACACAACACTGACTATCTAGTACACAATAACACAACACTGACTATCTAGTACACAACACTGACTATCTAGGACACAACACTGACTATCTAGGACACAATAACACAACACTGACTATCTAGTACACAATAACACAACACTGACTATCTAGTACACAACACTGACTATCTAGGACACTAACACAACACTGACTATCTAGGACACAACACTGACTATCTAGTACACAATAACACAACACTGACTATCTAGTACACAACACTGACTATCTAGGACATAACAGCCCCTCAGCTCCCAAAATAGAGCTCTTTCTCCCGGTTGTTTATATACATAATAAAAAGACTTTGTTTCACCTCAATGGCCTCCTTCCCTGTAGTCAGAGACGCATCTCATCAAACTCAAGAATCCTTGAGACGAATGTTAAACACACACACAGAACATGAATGACTCATTTAATGTCGGAGAGCATGTTAATTAACTCTTGATTAACTCAGTTAACCAATTAACCCAGTCATTTTGGTTTCATATGCCATGGATGGTCTAATTTCTAGGAGGAAATGTGTCTTGTACCTTTTTAAAATATTCTAATGCTTGTAATTTTCTTTAGGAGATTTACATGGCCGTCTTGATGACTTGCTGCTCATATTCTACAAGGTTAGGCTCTTGACACGATACTGTACATGCCATTGTATACCTGTGACACTACACGAAGAGAAACAATGGCCTAGTTTCTCCATAATAATGATTCCATCTCTTTCAGAACGGCCTCCCCTCGGCAGAGACCCCGTATGTGTTCAACGGAGACTTCGTGGACCGAGGGAAGAAGTCTGTGGAGGTCATCATCCTGCTGTTTGCCTACCAGCTCCTCTACCCAGACCACATGACCCTGAACAGAGGCAACCACGAGGACCACATCATGAACCTCCGGTAGTTACACATACAGACCACATGACCCTGAACAGAGGCAACCACGAGGACCACATCATGAACCTCCGGTAGATACAGACCACATGACCCTGAACAGAGGCAACCACGAGGACCACCTCATGAACCTCCGGTAGATACAGACCACATGACCCTGAACAGAGGCAACCACGAGGACCACATCATGAACCTCTGGTAGTTACACATACAGACCACATGACCCTGAACAGAGGCAACCACGAGGACCACATCATGAACCTCCGGTAGTTACACACACAGCCCACATGACCCTGAACAGAGGCAACCACGAGGACCACATCATGAACCTCCAGTAGTTATACACACAGACCACATGACCCTGAACAGAGGCAACCACGAGGACCACTTCATGAACCTCCGGTAGATACAGACCACATGACCCTGAACAGAGGCAACCACGAGGACCACATCATGAACCTCCGGTAGTTACACATACAGACCACATGACCCTGAACAGAGGCAACCACGAGGACCACATCATGAACCTCCGGTAGATACAGACCACATGACCCTGAACAGAGGCAACCACGAGGACCACATCATGAACCTCCGGTAGATACAGACCACATGACCCTGAACAGAGGCAACCACGAGGACCACATCATGAACCTCTGGTAGTTACACATACAGACCACATGACCCTGAACAGAGGCAACCACGAGGACCACATCATGAACCTCCGGTAGTTACACATACAGACCACATGACCCTGAACAGAGGCAACCACGAGGACCACATCATGAACCTCCGGTAGATACAGACCACATGACCCTGAACAGAGGCAACCACGAGGACCACATCATGAACCTCCGGTAGATACAGACCACATGACCCTGAACAGAGGCAACCACGAGGACCACCTCATGAACCTCCGGTAGATACAGACCACATGACCCTGAACAGAGGCAACCACGAGGACCACATCATGAACCTCCGGTAGTTAGACATACAGACCACATGACCCTGAACAGAGGCAACCACGAGGACCACATCATGAACCTCCGGTAGATACAGACCACATGACCCTGAACAGAGGCAACCACGAGGACCACATCATGAACCTCCGGTAGATACAGACCACATGACCCTGAACAGAGGCAACCATGAGCACCACATCATGAACCTCCGGTAGATACAGACCACATGACCCTGAACAGAGGCAACCACGAGGACCACATCATGAACCTCCGGTAGTTAGACATACAGACCACATGACCCTGAACAGAGGCAACCACGAGGACCACATCATGAACCTCCGGTAGATACAGACCACATGACCCTGAACAGAGGCAACCACGAGGACCACATCATGAACCTCCGGTAGATACAGACCACATGACCCTGAACAGAGGCAACCACGAGGACCACATCATGAACCTCCAGTAGATACAGACCACATGACCCTGAACAGAGGCAACCATGAGCACCACATCATGAACCTCCGGTAGATACAGACCACATGACCCTGAACAGAGGCAACCACGAGGACCACATCATGAACCTCCGGTAGTTACACATACAGACCACATGACCCTGAACAGAGGCAACCACGAGGACCACATCATGAACCTCCAGTAGATACAGACCACATGACCCTGAACAGAGGCAACCACGAGGACCACATCATGAACCTCCAGTAGATACAATCCACATGACTCTGAACAGAGGCAACCACGAGGACCACATCATGAACCTCCAGTAGATACAGACCACATGACCCTGAACAGAGGCAACCACGAGGACCACATCATGAACCTCCAGTAGATACAATCCACATGACTCTGAACAGAGGCAACCACGAGGACCACATCATGAACCTCCAGTAGATACAGACCACATGACCCTGAACAGAGGCAACCACGAGGACCACATCATGAACCTCCGGTAGTTAGACACACAGATCACATGACCCTGAACAGAGGCAACCACGAGGACCACATCATGAACCTCCAGTAGATACAATCCACATGACCCTGAACAGGGGCAACCACGAGGACCACATCATGAACCTCCGGTAGATACAGACCACATGACCCTGAACAGAGGCAACCACGAGGACCACATCATGAACCTCCGGTAGATACAGACCACTTGACCCTGAACAGAGGCAACCACGAGGACCACCTCATGAACCTCCGGTAGATACAGACCACATGACCCTGAACAGAGGCAACCACGAGGACCACATCATGAACCTCCGGTAGATACAGACCACATGACCCTGAACAGAGGCAACCACGAGGACCACATCATGAACCTCCTGGTAGTTACACACACAGACCACATGACCCTGAACAGAGGAAACCACGGGGACCACATCATGAACCTCCGGTAGTTACAGACCACATGACCCTGAACAGAGGCAACCACGAGGACCACATCATGAACCTCCAGTAGATACAATCCACATGACCCTGAACAGAGGCAACCACGAGGACCACATCATGAACCTCCGGTAGATACAGACCACATGACCCTGAACAGAGGCAACCACGAGGACCACATCATGAACCTCCGGTAGATACAGACCACATGACCCTGAACAGAGGCAACCACGAGGACCACATCAT
>NC_092164.1:2666064-2735367 GCF_045791955.1 Oncorhynchus clarkii lewisi
TAGGTCCTGTACGGTAGGTCCTGGATAGTAGGTCCTGTACGGTAGGTCCTGGGTAGTAGGTCCTGTACGGTAGGTCCTAGGTAGTAGGTCCTATTCTGTAGGTCCTATACAGTAGGTCCTTTGTAGTAGGTCCTTTGTAGTAGGTCCTGTACGGTAGGTCCTGGGTAGTAGGTCCTGTACGGTAGGTCCTGTACGGTAGGTCCTGGGTAGTAGGTCCTGTACTGTAGGTCCTGGGTAGTAGGTCCTGTACAGTAGGTCCTGTACGGTAGGTCCTGTACGGTAGGTCCTGGGTAGTAGGTCCTGTACGGTAGGTCCTGTACGGTAGGTCCTGTAGGGTAGGTACTGGGTAGTAGGTCCTGTATGGTAGGTCCTGTATGGTAGGTCCTGGATAGTAGGTCCTGTACTGTAGGTCCTGTACGGTAGGTCCTGGATAGTAGGTCCTGTACGGTAGGTCCTGGATAGTAGGTCCTGTACGGTAGGTCCTGGGTAGTAGGTCCTGTACGGTAGGTCCTGGGTAGTAGCCTATGAGGAAATGGTCCAGATATCAGAATGTGTAGTTGTTCCATTGAGAGAATCATATGACCTTGTTTTCTGTCAACAAAACCGTCTGCCATTTGGAACAACAAAGATTCATCCTACTGTTCTCTAGCCTGCAATCCACACTGGCTGGGATAAAACTGAAGGACTGTTGCCACTGGCTAGCCGGGCTAGTAGACCACAATTTTTACTGGCTCGGGTCCGAAATAAGTGCCATGAGATCTTTGAAAATACAAAATATCCTTAACGGCAGGGCTAGTTGGACACATTTTTCTACTGACCCGGTCTGAAACGTACTAGCCTCGGGCTAGCAGACTGGCTTCATTTCCATCCCTGACTGTAGTGAAACAGAGTGACATTCAGTCAGTGGGGATTCAAGATAACGGTACTCTCTTTCCTCTGTCTACTGATTGGCAGGTGAAATCTGCCCTGAGGCTTCCTAGGAGGAGTCTGAACCATCTGGAGGTGACTAGGAGCAGTAGACAGGTCAGTTCCTGATACAGTAGGATGGAGGTGACTAGGAGCAGTAGACAGGTCAGTTCCTGATACAGTAGGATGGAGGTGACTAGGAGCAGTAGACAGGTCAGTTCCTGATACAGTAGGATGGAGGTGACTAGCAGCAGTAGACAGGTCACATCCTGATACAGTAGGATGGAGGTGACTAGGAGCAGTAGACAGGTCACATCCTGATATAGTAGGATGTTCAGTATTACATTCTGTTCTTGTTTTATTTTGTATATATGTATTTTATTGACTATCAGCTGTAAAGTCTACAATCATGGATAATAAATATTCTCTACTCTACTCAGGGCCAGCCAGAGAGCCCCCGGTGTAGGAGCAGGGGCCAGCCAGAGAGCCCCCGGTGTAGGAGCAGGGGCCAGCCAGAGAGCCCCCGGTGTAGGAGCAGGGGCCAGCCAGAGAGCCCCAGGTGTAGGAGCAGGGGCCAGCCAGAGAGACCCAGGTGTAGGAGCAGGGGCCAGCCAGAGAGCCCCAGGTGTAGGAGCAGGGGTCAGGACCATGGCAACACCCCCAAGAAGAGACGTCACCTCACCAGACAGGGCAGCTCCTCCTCTTCCTCCTCATCCTCACTCTGCTCCCCCCGGGGGTCGTCCCGCCTCACTCTGTGCCGCTGCCTTTCTCCCAGCATGCTGAGCCCCACCGACAACCTCCAGGTGTTCTTCCTAATGATGATGATAATAATAACAACCAATAATAATAATAACAATATTAATAATATATTATTATTGTTAGGTGCCCTTCCTGGACTCCTTCACCGCCCTCCCCGTCCGTCAGCCGCCCAGGGAGGAGTTGGAGTGGAAACAGGTGAGAGCAGAGCGCCACCTACAGGCTGGAGGCTAAACCGTGGTGGTTGGGTGGATCAAGAAGATTACAAAATAGACTTGCAGAATTTGGCTTCCTGCTCTTTTCTCTTCCTAGTAAAGTTGATATATAGTTGAAACATTGTCCAACAGGAAGTTATCCTGCATTCCGGTAGTAGTGACCATTCTGACTGTGTGTCGTGTTGAAGGTAGTAGATTTGCTGTGGAGCGACCCGAAGAGCCAGCCAGGCTGCAGTCCCAACACCTTCAGGGGAGGAGGCAGTTACTTCGGGCCAGACGTGACCAGACGCCTGCTGGAGAGACACGGCATGACTCTGCTGATCAGATCACATGAGTGTAAACAGGAGGGCTACGAAGTCTGCCACGACGGACAGGTGATCTGTTAGGCCTGTTTCTAATCTCCATTGAACAGGACTAGCTCTATAAGATATATGATGGCTAGCAGACAACATGACTAGCTCTATAAGATATATGATGGCTAGCAGACAACAGGACTAGCTCTATAAGATATATGATGGCTAGCAGACAACAGGACTAGCTCTATAAGATATATGATGGTTAGCAGACAACAGGACTAGCTCTATAAGATATATGATAGTTAATGTGTCTGTGTCTGGGTTACCCCCCCCCCCCATGGCTAGTAGACCACCTGACTCTAGTAGACCACCTGACTCTAGTAGACCACCTGACTCTAGTAGACCACCTGACTCTAGTAGACCACCTGACTCCAGTAGACCACCTGACTCTAGTAGACCACCTGACTCTAGTAGACCACCTGACTCTAGTAGACCACCTGACTCTAGTAGACCACCTGACTCCAGTAGACCACCTGACTCTAGTAGACCACCTGACTCTAGTAGACCACCTGACTCTAGTAGACCACCTGACTCTATAAGATCTAAGTGTATTTTGTTCTTTCAGGTGATCACCATTTTCTCTGCGTCTAACTACTATGAGGAGGGTAGTAACCGTGGAGCCTACATTAAACTGGGCAGAGAGCTGGTCCCTCGCTTCTTCCAGTACCAGGTCAGCAGGAATACCAGGAAACTCACCCTGACTCAGAGGTAGGGGCTGGGGTGGAGGTGGAGGTAGGGGCTGGGGTGGAGGTGGAGGTAGGGGCTGGGGTGGAGGTGGAGGTAGGGGCTGGGGTGGAGGTGGAGGTAGGGGCTGGGGTGGAGGTAGGGGCTGGGGTGGAGGTGGAGGTAGGGGCTGGGGTGGAGGTGGAGGTAGGGGCTGGAGTGGAGGTGGAGGTAGGGGCTGGGGTGGAGGTGGAGGTAAGGGCTGGGGTGGAGGTGGAGGTAGGGGCTGGGGTGGAGGTGGAGGTAGGGGCTGGGGTGGAGGTGGAGGTAGGGGCTGGGGTGGAGGTAGGGGCTGGAGTGGAGGTGGAGGTAGGGGCTGGGGTGGAGGTGGAGGTAGGGGCTGGGGTGGAGGTGGAGGTAGGGGCTGGGGTGGAGGTGGACGTAGGGGCTGGGGTGGAGGTGGAGGTAGGGGCTGGGGTGGAGGTAGGGGCTGGGGTGGAGGTGGAGGTAGGGGCTGGGGTGGAGGTGGAGGTAGGGGCTGGGGTGGAGGTGGAGGTAGGGGCTGGGGTGGAGGTAGGGGCTGGGGTGAATGTGGAGGTAGGGGCTGAGGTGGAGGTAGGGGCTGGGGTGGAGGTGGAGGTAGGGGGTGGAGGTAGGAGCTGGGGTGGAGGTAGGGGCTGGGGTGGAGGTGGAGTAAGGGGCTGGGGTGGAGGTGGAGGTAGGGGCTGGGGTGGAGGTGGAGGTAGGGGGTGGAGGTAGGAGCTGGGGTGGAGGTGGAGGTAGGGCTGGGGTGGAGGTGGAGGTAGGGGCTGGGGTGGAGGTAGGGGCTGGGGTGGAGGTGGAGGTAGGGGCTGGGGTGGAGGTGGAGGTAGGGGCTGGGGTGGAGGTGGAGGTGGAGGTAGGGGGTGGAGGTGGAGGTAGGAGCTGGGGTGGAGGTGGAGGTAGGGGCTGGGGTGGAGGTGGAGGTAGGGGCTGGGGTGGAGGTGGAGGTAGGGGCTGGGGTGGAGGTAGGGGCTGATGTGGAGGTGAAGGTAGGGGCTGGGGTGGAGGTAGGGGCTGGGGTGGAGGTGGAGGTAGGGGCTGGGGTGGAGGTGGAGGTAGGGGCTGGGGTGGAGGTGGAGGTAGGGGCTGGGGTGGAGGTGGAGGTAGGGGCTGGGGTGGAGGTGGAGGTGGAGGTAGGGGGTGGAGCTGGAGGTAGGAGCTGGGGTGGAGGTAGGGGCTGGGGTGGAGGTGGAGGTGGAGGTAGGGGGTGGAGGTGGAGGTAGGAGCTGGGGTGGAGGTGGAGGTAGGGGCTGGGGTGGAGGTGGGGGTAGGGGCTGGGGTGGAGGTAGGGGCTGGGGTGGAGGTGGAGGTAGGGGCTGGGGTGGGGGTGGAGGTGGAGGTAGGGGCTGGGGTGGAGGTGGAGGTAGGGGGTGGAGGTGGAGGTAGGATCTGGGGTGGAGGTAGGGGCTGAGGTGGAGGTGGAGGTAGGGGCTGGGGGATCACGGTTCCTACTGGTCTCTACATACAGAGCGTGACAATGAGTTGATTATCGTGTGTGTGTGTGTCCGTCCGTCCGCAGGGTGAACGTGGCAGAGGGTTCAGCTGTAAGGGCTGTACAGGAGAAGCTGTTTTCTCATCGCTCAGAACTCATGGCTGCCTTTCAGCAGTATGACACAAGTAACAGTGGTAAGATATTTTGGCAATAACACCCAATAACACCTGCCAGCTGTTAAAGAACACCCCAAACTCCTATGACATAGTCATGTTCTGAGATGTGTAGCCACCTGCCATAAAGATCACCTGGAACGCGCCCATCATTGTGTATCATTAGTGACTCTGTGCTGGGTCTGTTCCGGGCTATACCTCTGTCAGTGAGTTAGACTGTCTGTTCCAGGCTGTATCTCTGTCAGTGAGTTAGACTGTCTGGTCCAGGCTGTATCTCTGTCTGTCAGTGAGTTAGACTGTCTGGTCCAGGCTGTATCTCTGTCTGTGAGTGAGTTAGACTGTCTGTTCCAGGCTGTATCTCTATCTGTCTGTGAGTTAGACTGTCCGTTCCAGGCTGTCAGTGAGTTAGACTGTCTGGTCCAGGCTGTATCTCTGTCTGTCAGTGAGTTAGACTGTCTGTTCCAGGCTGTATCTCTGTCAGTGAGTTAGACTGTCTGGTCCAGGCTGTATCTCTGTCTGTCAGTGAGTTAGACTGTCTGGTCCAGGCTGTATCTCTGTCTGTCAGTGAGTTAGACTGTCTGGTCCAGGCTGTATCTCTGTCTGTCAGTGAGTTAGACTGTCTGTTCCAGGCTGTATCTCTGTCTGTCAGTGAGTTAGACTGTCTGGTCCAGGCTGTATCTCTGTCTGTGAGTGAGTTAGACTGTCTGGTCCAGGCTGTATCTCTGTCTGTCAGTGAGTTAGACTGTCTGTTCCAGGCTGTATCTCTGTCTGTCAGTGAGTTAGACTGTCTGTTCTAGGCTGTATCTCTGTCAGTGAGTTAGACTGTCTGGTCCAGGCTGTATCTCGGTCAGTGAGTTAGTCTGTCTGTTCCAGGCTGTATCTCTGTCTGTCAGTGAGTTAGACTGTCTGTTCCAGGCTGTATCTCTGTCTGTCAGTGAGTTAGACTGTCTGGTCCAGGCTGTATCTCTGTCAGTGAGTTAGACTGTCTGGTCCAGGCTGTATCTCTGTCTGTCAGTGAGTTAGACTGTCTGTTCCAGGCTGTATCTCTGTCAGTGAGTTAGACTGTCTGGTCCAGGCTGTATCTCTGTCTGTCAGTGAGTTAGACTGTCTGTTCCAGGCTGTATCTCTGTCTGTCAGTGAGTTAGACTGTCTGGTCCAGGCTGTATCTCTGTCTGTCAGTGAGTTAGACTGTCTGTTCCAGGCTGTATCTCTGTCTGTCAGTGAGTTAGACTGTCTGGTCCAGGCTGTATATCTGTCTGTCAGTGAGTTAGACTGTCTGGTCCAGGCTGTATCTCTGTCTGTCAGTGAGTTAGACTGTCTGGTCCAGGCTGTATCTCTGTCTGTCAGTGAGTTAGACTGTCTGGTCCAGGCTGTATCTCTGTCTGTCAGTGAGTTAGACTGTCTGGTCCAGGCTGTATCTCTGTCTGTGAGTGAGTTAGACTGTCTGGTCCAGGCTGTATCTCTGTCTGTCAGTGAGTTAGACTGTCTGTTCCAGGCTGTATCTCTGTCTGTCAGTGAGTTAGACTGTCAGTTCCAGGCTGTATCTCTGTCTGTCAGTGAGTTAGACTGTCTGGTCCAGGCTGTATCTCTGTCTGTCAGTGAGTTAGACTGTCTGTTCCAGGCTGTATCTCTGTCAGTGAGTTAGACTGTCTGTTCCAGGCTGTATCTCTGTCTGTCAGTGAGTTAGACTGTCTGTTCTAGGCTGTATCTCTGTCTGTCAGTGAGTTAGACTGTCTGTTCCAGGCTGTATCTCTGTCAGTGAGTTAGACTGTCTGTTCCAGGCTGTATCTCTGTCAGTGAGTTAGACTGTCTGGTCCAGGCTGTATCTCTGTCTGTCAGTGAGTTAGACTGTCTGTTCCAGGCTGTATCTCTGTCTGTCAGTGAGTTAGACTGTCTGGTCCAGGCTGTATCTCTGTCAGTGAGTTAGACTGTCTGTTCCAGGCTGTATCTCTGTCTGTCAGTGAGTTAGACTGTCTGTTCCAGGCTGTATGTCTGTCAGTGAGTTAGACTGTCTGTTCCAGGCTGTATCTCTGTCAGTGAGTTAGACTGTCTGTTCCAGGCTGTATCTCTGTCTGTGAGTGGGCCCTGGTGGTGGAGTCAGTCGTGAGACTGGACCTGCCCTGGAGGACTCTGCGCCCGCGCCTGGCACGGCTGGCACCAGATGGCAGCATCGACTACCAGTCCTGCTTCGAGGACATGGGCCCGGGACAACCCATACCCCAGGTCAGAACCAGGAAGAGACTGATCGATCAATTGATTGATTTTATTTGGCAATCAATAAAGCTGCTCCTTTCACAAAATCTCCCTCTGTGTTTTGTTCAGGTCACTCCAAACTTGGCTAAAACTCTTTACAGATATCGAACAGACCTTGAAATTATCTTCAACATCATGGACAAAGACCACTCTGGTACGTTACTCTGATGACTTTTACAGCTCATACGCCTGCTAGTTCACATCATGCTATATTAACCATTAGCTTGTTAGACAGAAAACCGTTTTAGTATTCCTTAGTTTCTCTCACTGTCTCTCCCCATCCAGGTCAGATATCCATCGAGGAGTTCCGTCAGACCTGGCATCTGTTTAGTGCTCACCTAGGTGTGGAGGTGGATGACCGGGCCATAGATGAACTGGCTAAGAGTATAGACTTCAACAAGGATGGTAGCATCGACTTCAACGAGTTCCTAGAGGCCTTCAGGGTGGTGCACAAACTGGATGTTAAGGACCAACAGCAGGGATGAGAGAAACCTTGTTGTAGAGCTGAAGACTCACATTAGCTACCCGGGCAATGACTTCGCTTTAGCTCAGTGAGCCAACACTAGCAGCAGGGCTGAGAGAACTACAAAGACCAGCAGCTAGGTTGAGAGAATTACAAAGACCAGCGGCTAGGCTGAGAGAACTACAAAGACCAGCGGCTAGGCTGAGAGAACTACAAAGACCAGCAGCTAGGTTGAGAGAATTACCAAGACCAGCGGCTAGGCTGAGAGAACTACAAAGACCAGCAACTAGGTTGAGAGAATTACCAAGACCAGCGGCTAGGCTGAGAGAACTACAAAGACCAGCGGCTAGGCTGAGAGAACTACAAAGACCAGCGGCTAGGCTGAGAGAACTACAAAGACCAGCAGCTAGGCTGAGAGAACTACAAAGACCAGCAGCTAGGCTGAGAGAACTACAAAGACCAGCAGCTATGCTGAGAGAGTACTACAAAAACCAGCAGCAGGCTTGAGGGGAGCCATGCTCGCCTTGGCTTTAGCTCTGCAGGCTTTAACAGTCTTGTGGTCAACCATACACTCAGTGTAGCACATGCAGTTGCATGAGTCAGGAATATATCTAGGAGATGTGGTCACCCTTCTCCCTGTGGTGTAGAACATGTCTCAGAGGAGAACACACTACTCTCACCAGCTACTGATATGGAGACGGACCAACACACGTGAGGTTTCTACAGACAACGCAGACAAGAGCTCCCCGCGGCATGTCCTAGCTCTGCTCTGCAGACCAACAGCACTTTGCCCCATCTTTTCTAGGTCTGAGACCAGACTGCTACATCCTCTCTTCAGGGTCAAAGGTCCAATGCAGATGTTATAATTTTTTAACATCTCAATATTAAATCATCTCTGGGTAAGTACCTTACTGTGATTGTTTTTTCATTAAAATGGTCAGAAAGAAACTAAAATAGCTTCTTTTAGCAAAGAGCTATTTCTCAAGCAAGAATTTAGCTATGACTGTCTGGGAGTGGTCTGGAAAACTGAAAATGATCTGTTATTGGCAGAGAGGTTTCGACGTCTTTCTTATTGGTCTATTAACTCATTTACTTCCTGGTGATGTCACCAGGCAGGTCAAAACCATCCAACCAGAACAGGCTGAAATGTATTTTTAAACACCTCTTACACTTAAAAGGTCATTATCGTAATTCTCTAAATTTGTCAGTATTATTCCAACCTCATAAAAGGCAGCGTGTAAAGTAAATGATCTGTTATTGGCAGAGAGGTTTCGACGTCTTTCTTATTGGTCTATTAACTCATTTACTTCCTGGTGTAAAGTGTTGGTCACATGATTCATGAAGCTGAAATAAACAATCCCACAAATGTTCCAAGCTTTTTCCTCTCAAATTTTGTGCACACATTTGTTTATATCCCTGTTAGTGAGCATTTCTCCTTTGCCAAGATAATGCATCCACCTGACAGGTGTGGCATATCAAGAAGCTGATTAAACAGCATGATCATTACACAGGTGCACCTTGTGCTGGGGGGGGGGGGGGGGCAATAAAAGGCCACTTTAAAATGTGCAGTTTTGTCACACAACACAGATGTCACAAGTTTCGAGGGAGCGTGTAATTGGCATGCTGACTGCAGGAATGTCCACCAGAGCTGACAGTCCATGATGCTGACATAGAAGTATATTACCATTTCTCAATAAAAACAGTTGATGGCCGATCCTGGCATATCATGTCAATAAAAGCATGAACAGAATCTGGTTATAATTCATTAGGGCGGGTGTATTGTACATCCAGCTGTCTCACTACAGAAACAGGCGATAGACTAGTGTCCTGTCCAGGGGGTGTACTGTACATCAAGCTGCCTCACTACAGAAACAGGAGATAGACTAGTGTCCTGTCCAGGGGGTGTACTGTACATCAAGCTGCCTCACTACAGAAACAGGAGATAGACTAGTGTCCTGTCCAGGGGGTGTACTGTACATCAAACTGTCTCACTACAGAAACAGGAAATAGACTCCTGCTCCTATTGGCTGTTCTATCTCAGACGAGGCTGCCTTGTCTAAGACTTCCTTATTCTATATCAACTAGTGAACCGGTAAGGTTGCGTAGCTTTAAATGCTCTTTACTGGCTGTTTCCTTACTCGGTTGGTTCACATTTGTATCTGGTGTGTGTGTGTATGCACATGTTTGTGCATGCATGTAGAGGTGGGTGTGTGTTTATGCACATGTTTGTGCATGCATGTAGAGGTGTGTGTGTGTGTATGCACATGTTTGTGCATGCATGTAGAGGTGGGTGTGTATTGGAAGCCCCATAATTACAAAGCAATGTGTGAGCACTGTTAAACACACCTCTTACTTCTGACTGACAGGTAGGGAGGCCAAATGGCAGGACCAGCCTCTCTCAGGAGGGTCGGAGGCATTCCACAGGTCTGGTGTTCAGGATCACACACACAAACAGGACAACACACGCACAGGACAACACAAACAGGATCACATATGCACGCGAACACGCACACTCAGAACTACACGGTGCCAGAGAATCACAAATACGCAAAAAGAGAGGGAGGGTGGGAGAGAAGAGTTAAGAGAGAGGGAGAGAGAGGGAGAGGAAGGGAGAGAGAGAGGAGGAGAGCGAGGGAGAGGAAGGGAAAGAGAGAGAAGAGTAGAGAGAGGGAGAGGAAGGGAGAGAGAGAGAGACAAGAGAGTGGGAGAGGAAGGGGGAGAGCGAGAGAGAAGAATAGAGAGAGGGAGAGAGAAAGAGTAGAGCACCTCAGTCTGCTGCAGGGAGAGACCATGGGGGCTCTGACAGGGCTTCTCTCTGCGCTAGTCGCTCTGCTATGGACCCTCCCTCCAGGTCAGTCAGTCTGTCTACCATGTCAACTGGTTTGGATTTCATCTATTGGATCTCTTATTTCTGTTTGTTTGGTAAAAAATGACTTTTGAGATCAATGGGAACTCCTTGTGGCATCAGACTGTCTTTATGTTGACCTCTGTTCTGTCTCCAGGGTCATTGGGTGAGGAATGCAGTAGTTTCAGACACGTGGAAAACGGTAGAACATTCTTCCGTTACAGCGGGCTGTATGTGGCGTTCACCTGTAACCCTGGCTATAAGATCCATGGATATAGAACCAACAGCTGTGTGTCTGGACAGTGGACCAGGGAACCTCCCGTGTGTGTCGGTAAGTGACTTGAGTTTGATACATGTATTTACAAGTTACACGTCTCTCTCTCAATTTCTCAATAGCAAGGCTATGCTCACTGAGTCTGATGGTAGTCAAAGCTCTTCTTAAGTTTGGGTCAGTCACAGTGGTCAGGTATTCTGCCACTGTGTACTCTCTGTGTAGGGCCAAATAGCATTCTAGTTGGCTCTGTTTATTTGTTAATTATTTCCAATGTGTCAAGTAATTATCTTTTTGTTTTCTCATGATTTGCTTGGGTCTAATTGTGCTGTTGTCCTGTTCTACGTTGTACACGGAGGATATTTTTGCAGAATTCTGCATGCAGAGTCTCAATTTGGTGTTTGTCCCATTTTGTGAAGTCTTGGTTGGTGAGCGGACCCCAGACCTCACAACCATAAAGGGCAATGGGCTCTATGACTGATTCAAGTATTTTTAGGCAGATGCTAATTGGTATGTTGAATTTTATGTTCCTTTTGATGGCATAGAATGCCCTTCTTGCCTTGTCTCTCAGATCGTTCACAGCTTTGTGGAAGTTACCTGTGGCGCTGATGTTTAGGGCCAGGGTATGTATAGTTTTTTGTGTGCTCTAGGGCAATGGTGTCTAGATGGAATTTATATTTGTGGTCCTGGAAACTGGACCTTCTTTGGAACACCACATTCTTTGTCTTACTGAGATTTACTGTCAGGGCCCAGGTCTGTCAGGGCCCAGGTCTGACAGGGCCCAGGTCTGACAGGGCCCAGGTCTGACAGAATCTGTGCAGAAGATCTAGGTGCTGCTGTAGGCCCTCCTTGGTTGGGGACAGATCTAGGTGCAGCTGTAGGCCCTCCTTTGTTGGGGACAGATCTAGGTGCTGCTGTAGGCCCTCCTTGGTTGGGGACAGATCTAGGTGCTGCTGTAGGCCCTCCTTGGTTGGGGACAGATCTAGGTGCTGCTGTAGGCCCTCCTTGGTTGGGGACAGATCTAGGTGCTGCTGTAGGCCCTCCTTGGTTGGGGACAGATCTAGGTGCTGCTGTAGGCCCTCCTTGGTTGGGGACAGATCTAGGTGCTGCTGTAGGCCCTCCTTGGTTGGGGACAGATCTAGGTGCTGTTGTAGGCCCTCCTTGGTTGGGGACAGATCTAGGTGCTGCTGTAGGCCCTCCTTGGTTGGGGACAGATCTAGGTGCTGCTGTAGGCCCTCCTTGGTTGGGGACAGATCTAGGTGATGCTGTAGGCCCTCCTTGGTTGGGGACAGATCTAGGTGATGCTGTAGGCCCTCCTTGGTTGGGGACAGATCTAGGTGATGCTGTAGGCCCTCCTTGTTTGGGGACAGATCTAGGTGCTGCTGTAGGCCCTCCTTGGTTGGGGACAGATCTAGGTGCTGCTGTAGGCCCTCCTTGGTTGGGGACAGATCTAGGTGCTGCTGTAGGCCCTCCTTGGTTGGGGACAGATCTAGGTGATGCTGTAGGCCCTCCTTGGTTGGGGACAGATCTAGGTGATGCTGTAGGCCCTCCTTGGTTGGTGACAGATCTAGGTGCTGCTGTAGGCCCTCCTTGGTTGGGGACAGAAGCACCAGATCATCAGTAGACATTTGACTTCAGATTCTAGTAGAGTGAGGCCGGGTGCTGCAGACTGTTCTAGTTCCCGCACCAATTGATGTATATGTTGAAGAGGGTGGGGCTTAAGCTGCATCCCTGTCTCACCCCACGGCCCTGTGGAAAGAAATGTGTGTGTGTTTTTTGCCAATTTTAACTGCACACTTGTTATTTGTAATGTCGTATGTTTTTCCCCCAACACCATTTTCCATCCATTTGTATAGCAGACCCTCATGCCAAATTGAGTCAAAGGCTTTTTTGAAATCAATTAGGGTGTGCAGGGTGAATACGTGGTCAGCCGTACGGTAATTTGGTAAAAAGCCAATTTGACATTTGGTCAGTACATTGTTTTCACTGAGGAAATGTATGAGTTGAGCTGTTAAGTCTCCAGCTCTCTCTCTCTCTCTCTCTCTCTCTCTCTCCAAGGGGCTTTATCGGCATGGGAAATATGTGTTTGCATTGCTAAAGCAAGTGAAATAAACAAAAAGTGAACAGTAAATATTACACTCACAAACGTTCCAAAAGAATAAAGACATTTCAAATGTCATATTATGTCTATATAGAGTGTTGTAACGATGTGCAAATAGTTAAAGTACAAAAGGGAAAATAAATAAACATAAATATGGGTTGTATTTACAATGGTGTTTGTTCTTCACTGGTTGCCCTTTTCTTGTGGCAACAGGTCACAAATCTTGCTGCTGTGATGCACACTGTGGAATTTCACCCAGTAGATTTGGGAGTTGATCAAAATTGGATTTCTCTCTCTCTTTCTTTCTCTCTTTCTCTTCTAATCTGTGTTGAATATCCTGTGTGTGCATTCCAGCCTCTGGGTGTCCCAGCCCAGGGGATCTCCTGCAGGGGGTTACCAGTGTGACAGAGGACGGGTCCTGGGCTCTCTTCAGCTGTGATGCTGGCTACAGGCTCTATGGACACTCACTGCTCTACTGCAAGGGTCAGAACTGGAACGGCACCAAGCCTGTCTGCAAGGGTGAGAGACTTGACTTACTGACTTTGTCCTCTTTGCCCCCTTGGTGAGCGTCCACCGTGGCCCTCCACCTCTCTCTTTTCAGTGTGAGGCCTGAGCGTGAGACAGCTGTAGATTACTATCAGCATGGTATAGGCTACCTCCTTCATGTGGACTAATTATGAAACATACCCTGTAATCTGATTTTTACCCTGCTTTAAACGAAGGCATCGATTGATGATGTCTCCTGGTATTGATCCTCCACTGTGCCTCTCCCCTCCTAGAGTCTGATGATGTCTCCTGGTATTGATCCTCCTCTGTGCCTCTCCCTCCTAGAGTCTGATGATGTCTCCTGGTATTGATCCTCCTCTGTGCCTCTCCCTCCTAGAGCCTGATGATGTCTCCTGGTATTGATCCTCCTCTGCGCCTCTCCCTCCTAGAGTCTGATATGATGTCTCCTGGTATTGATCCTCCTCTGTGCCTCTCCCCTCCTAGAGTCTGATATGATGTCTCCTGATCCTCCTCTGTGCCTCTCCCCTCCTAGAGTCTGATATGATATCTCCCGGTCCTCCTCTGTGCCTCTCCCCTCCTAGAGTCTGATATGATATCTCCCGGTCCTCCTCTGTGCCTCTCCCCTCCTAGAGTCTGATATGATGAGTTCATGGAAGCAGAAGGAGCCCACCGTCCCGATGCCCAGGATCCAGAGCCAGAACCTTGCTGTGCTGTCTGCTCTGAAGAACCACCTACAGCTTCACTACAATACCATCGCTAACACCGCCTCCAAGCCCGTGTTGCTGGCCAACGCACCACCTAAAGACCCCCACACCCACCTAAAAGACCCACACTCCATAGCCCGCAGCCCCAAAGCTCACCACGTGGAGGAGAATTTGAAAGACACCAGGGATCTAACAGACAGAGAAGGGGCCCCTGAGAATCCCACTAGACCTCAGGCCTCCACATCCTCCTCTGCTACTACAGAGACCATTACTTCCACATCCAGCCTGCCGGTCGCTGAAAGGTATTGGCACCAGGGGACCTCTATAGCCCAGGCTATGCAGGAGGATTCATTACCCAGGAAGGCGGTGCTGCCAGGGGCCACCCAGTTGGCGCCTGGCCAGGGCGTTACGGAGCCAGCAGATGTGAGCAGCACAGACACACAGGAGCCCCATCCTCAGAGACCCACTGAGACCAGCTCCACAAGCTTCATCAACTCTGATGATGATGATGGTGGTGAAACTCATCGACGCAACGTGACCTCTCCGGATCGGGCATCAAACGGGTCCTCACAGGACAATGAAACCGACACAAGTGACAGTCATCACAGTGAGGCGAACGAGACGTCGTCGTCGCCATTGTCCGGCGATGATGGTGAGACGTCTGGACACAATGGGACCTCATCGTATCTCTCTTTAAACAGGTCAGACCAGCATCTTATTAAGGGTGCTACAAACACAGAGGAGCTGCCCAGGCCTGTGACCCTAAACAGGCGTCCGCTGTGCCCTTACCCTCCCCTGCCAGCTCATGGCACCT
This sequence comes from Oncorhynchus clarkii lewisi, assembly GCF_045791955.1. Classification (NCBI taxonomy): domain Eukaryota; kingdom Metazoa; phylum Chordata; class Actinopteri; order Salmoniformes; family Salmonidae; genus Oncorhynchus; species Oncorhynchus clarkii. The sequence goes on from NC_092164.1 coordinate 2,680,566, forward strand.
TCTACTTCCGTCCGGTAGACAACCCCGGTCCCCGGGACTACAAACACTACATCCAGTACGCCTGCTATGCAGGGTACACCCTGGCCCACGGGGATATCCACAGCTACTGTCTGCAGGCTGGACGGTGGAGTGGTCTCACCCCGGTCTGCTTGGGTAAGTCACTGCTCTATCATGCCCCATTGTGATGCCTCTCTAATGATTCTGTACTACCAAACTGAAGAGCTACAGAAAGGCCATAGAAGCTTTGTTCAGGACGTATGTTGCCGTGTTCACCTCATCGACTGTGTCCTCTGTGTTTGGGCAGGTGAGAAGTTAAGGATCCCTGTACTTAACCCTGTTAGTTGCTGTGTAGAGATGATGTGGGGAGATGATGTGTAGACATGTGTATAGATGATGTGTGGAGATGATGTGTAGAGATGAGGTGGAGATGATGTGTAGAGATGATGTGTGGAGATGTGTAGAGATGAGGTGGAGATGATGTGTAGAGATGATGTGTGGAGATGATGTGTAGAGATGATGTGTAGACATGTGTATAGATGATGTGTGGAGATGATGTGTAGAGATGAGGTGGAGATGATGTGTAGAGATGATGTGTGGAGATGAGGTGGAGATGATGTGTAGAGATGATGTGTGGAGATGTGTAGAGATGATGTGTAGAGATGATGTGTATCATTATATACATCATCTATACACATCATCTCCACACATGATGTGTATAGATTGTGTGGAGATGATGTGTATAGATTGTGTGGAGATGATGTGTATAGATGATGTATATAATGATACACATCATCTCTACACATCATCTCTACACATCATCTCTACACATCATCTATACACATCATCTCTACACATCATCTATACACATCATCTATACACATCATCTCTACACATCATCTATACACATCATCTCCACACCTCTTCTCCACACATCATTTATACACATAATCTAATCACGCCATCTATACACATCTCCACAAATCATCTCCACACATCATCTATACACATCTCCACACACATCATCTATACACATCATCTATACACATCAGCACACACATCATCTATACACATCTCCACACACATCATATATACACATCATCTCTACACCATCTAGACACCTCATCTCTCTCCACACATCATCTGTACACATAATCTATACACATCGTCTCGACACCTCATCGATACACATCATCTCCACACATCATCTCCACACATCATCTCTACACATCATCTCCACACACAATCTATACACATCATCTCCACACATAATCTATACACATCATCTCCACACAATCTATACACATCATGTGTGGAGATGAGGTGTATAGATGATGTGTATAGATTATGTGTGGAAATGAGGTGTCTAGATGGTGTGGAGATGATGTGTATCGATGAGGTGTCGAGACGATGTGTAGAGATGATGTGTGGAGATAAGGTATGGAGATGAGGTGTGGAGATGAAGTGTGGAGATGATGTGTATAGATTGTGTGGAGATGAGGTGTGGAGATGAGATATGATGTGTGTGGAGATAAGTATAGATGATGTGCATAGATGTGTTAGGAGAGAAAGAGGTAATGAAAGGAGACATGTGCAGCTCTCTCTGTTTTCTACATTATTACCTCAGTGACATCAGAATATCTGTTACACGCATCATCTCTCACTAACTGACTAACTGAGTGACTGACCAGGAAGTCAGTGCTGTGCTTGGTAGACTGTGGCAGCCGGTCCCAATTCACTTCTTTCCCCTTCCTCTTGGAACTAACTCTTTGATGGGTAGGGAGTGGATTGGGACCAGCTGTGTCTGTTGGAAGACAGTCCTGTTTTAAATTGCTGGGGCTCAGTGAAGGTAAAGTCTAAATGCAGGAGTGGCCAACACTACTCCTGGAGAGTTACCCTCCTCCAGGGTCTTTATTCCAGCCCTACTCCTGGAGAGTAACCCTCCTGCAGGGTCTTTATTCCAGCCCTACTCCTGGAGAGTAACCCTCCTGCAGGGTCTTTATTCCAGCCCTACTCCTGGAGAGTCACCCTCCTCCATGGTCTTTATTCCAGCCCTACTCCTGGAGAGTAACCCTCCTCCAGGGTCTTTAGTCCAGCCCTACTCCTGGAGAGTAACCCTCCTCCAGGGTCTTTATTCCAGCCCTACTCCTGGAGAGTAACCCTCCTGCAGGGTCTTTATTCCAGCCCTACTCCTGGAGAGTAACCCTCCTGCAGGGTCTTTATTCCAGCCCTACTCCTGGAGAGTCACCCTCCTCCATGGTCTTTATTCCAGCCCTACTCCTGGAGAGTAACCCTCCTCCAGGGTCTTTAGTCCAGCCCTACTCCTGGAGAGTAACCCTCCTCCAGGGTCTTTATTCCAGCCCTACTCCTGGAGAGTAACCCTCCTGCAGGGTCTTTATTCCAGCCCTACTCCTGGAGAACTACCCTCCTGCAGGGTCTTTATTCCAGCCCTACTCCTGGAGAGTCACCCTCCTCCAGGGTCTTTATTCCAGCCCTACTCCTGGAGAGTAACCCTCCCCCAGGGTCTTTATTCCAGCCCTACTCCTGGAGAACTACTCTCCTGCAGGGTCTTTATTCCAGCCCTACTCCTGGAGAGTCACCCTCCTGCAGGGACTTTATTCCAGCCCTACTCCTGGAGAGTAACCCTCCTCCAGGGTCTTTATTCCAGCCCTACTCCTGGAGAACTACTCTCCTGCAGGGTCTTTATTCCAGCCCTACTCCTGGAGAGTCACCCTCCTGCAGGGACTTTATTCCAGCCCTACTCCTGAGGAGTAACCCTCCTCCAGGGTCTTTATTCCAGCCCTACTCCTGGAGAGTAACCCTCCTCCAGGGTCTTTATTCCAGCCCTATCATAACACATACAGCCTGCACACCTGCTATAGTCCCATACAGAGTCCCAATCACCTTTAATCACCAAGCACATTTACATGTACCAAACATTTGATCTGGTGAAATGTTACCAGACAATAAACAGAATATACAGACAGACCATACAGACAGACAGGATATACAGACAGGATATACAGACAGGATATACAGACAGACCATACAGACAGACAGGATATACAGACAGGATATACAGACAGACCATACAGACAGACAGGATATACAGACAGACCATACAGACAGACAGGATATACAGACAGACCATACAGACAGACAGGATATACAGACAGACCATACAGACAGACAGGATATACAGACAGGATATACACAAAATAAATATGTAATACAGACATGAGACACTGACTCCCCCATCTCTAACCTCTGACCTCTAACCCTAGAGGTGACCCCCTGCGCCCTGAACAACGGAGGCTGTTCCCAGCTGTGTAGTGTGAACCAGGAACAAGCTCAGTGTCACTGCAGACCAGGCTTCATCCTGTTAGAGGATCACCGTACCTGTAGAGGTCAGTCAAACATTCGATCGAGGTGAGAGACGTGTGTTTGAACCCAGGGTCTCCTGTGCGACACCAGACAGTGTTCGCCCATTGCGCTAAAGCCGTAGCAAGGACTCAATGGACGTGTTTCACTGAAACAACTGGTGCAAGAGCTACTACACATGCGCCATGCTTTGTGGTAGAAATAAGTAGTTCACTTTATGAGCCCCAAACCCCTAGTCAGTGTTGTGTTTGTGCTCTTCCTTGTTGGGGGAGATCAAATGTCTTGTTTTTGTTGCCTTGACTAGCCAAGATGTCTTCCTCCACAGTCTCTGATTGGCCAAGATGTCTTCCTCCACAGTCTCTGACTAGCCAAGATGTCTTCTGTCCACAGTCTCTGACTAGCCAAGATGTCTTCCTCCACAGTCTCTGACTAGCCCAGATGTCTTCTGTCCACAGTCTCTGACTAGCCAAGATGTCTTCTTCCACAGTCTCTGACTAGCCCAGATGTCTTCTTCCACAGTCTCTGACTAGCCAAGATGTCTTCTGTCCACAGTCTCTGACTAGTCAAGATGTCTTCCTCCACAGTCTCTGACTAGTCAAGATGTCTTCCTCCACAGTCTCTGACTAGTCAAGATGTCTTCCTCCACAGCCTCTGACTAGCCAAGATGTCTTCCTCCACAGTCTCTGACTAGCCAAGATGTCTTCCTCCACAGTCTCTGACTAGTCAAGATGTCTTCCTCCACAGTCTCTGACTAGCCAAGATGTCTTCCTCCACAGTCTCTGACTAGCCAAGATGTCTTCCTCCACAGTCTCTGACTAGCCAAGATGTCTTCCTCCAGTCTCTGACTAGCCAAGATGTCTTCCTCCACAGTCTCTGACTAGCCAAGATGTCTTCCTCCACAGTCTCTGACTAGCCAAGATGTCTTCCTCCACAGTCTCTGACTAGCCAACATGTCTTCTGTCCACAGTCTCTGACTAGCCAAGATGTCTTCCTCCACAGTCTCTGACTAGCCAAGATGTCTTCCTCCACAGTCTCTGACTAGCCAACATGTCTTCTGTCCACAGTCTCTGACTAGTCAAGATGTCTTCCTCCACAGTCTCTGTATAAAGAACAGCTGTAGTGTCTGCACCAACAGGGTCTACGATGTGATCACGATGCCCCCTAAATTCAATGTTTTTACAGCCTGAGAATCCTCCATTTAGAGCTATACATTCTTGATCCAAAACATCTTTAACACTCTGATCACAAGGCAGCACTGCAGAGGAACAAGCTACAGCCTGAGGAAAGACCCCGTTAATATATGATCTCTGTTCCACGGTGCACCTACAAAGTAGTCTCTTGTGACAGCTGGACATTTGGTTTTGGGTGTCGAGTCAATAACTTGGGTCAAATTATCCACCTTAAAAGGTTGAAATTGGCTTCTGTTAAAAAAAAAAGTGTTTATCAGTTGAGTAAATACTTTCTCACTCTTTCTATTTTCCCTCAACTGTTTATTTACAGGTAGTAACCCATCATTTGCGTCTCAGAATAAAGTACTACCATGATTCACTGTCTATAGACAGGTGGTTGAATGAACAGGTGGTTTTCTCCTGTAGACAGAGCTGACTAGCACAACATGCTATAATCTGTCTGACTCAGTCAGGCATACCATACAGCAGAGATAAATATTCATTTACACATTCCTATAGGACAGTGGTGGTGTAAACACACACACACACCACACACACACACACACACACACACACCGACACATCTACACACACATCTACATACACACACACACACCTACATACACACACACAGACACACACACACACATCTAGATACACAGCTACATACACAGCTACAGGTGCTCTCCTGGGAAAGAGCAGGAGCTCAACTAGCAGGTACAGTAGTTGATATATCTTCCTGAGATGTTTTCCACACACTGCAGCTTCCTCTATAAAGCAGATGTTTTTCTCCCAGTCTGTTAGTCTCTGTATTTGTCATATTGAAACCAGACCACTGAGACCAGGGCTGCCGATCCAATCAGTGGAACAGAAGAGGTGGATGTTAGCGAACACATACTGTTGTCGCAGCAGAACGCTGAACACGATCAAAACAAAAGGCCATCGTCACACATCACCTTTGTCGTTTCATGAAAGCCAACGGTGCATGCCTGGTCTCCGTGGTAATGAGGTGTGCCAGAGCGAGACAGAGAGAATCAAAGCGAGACAGAGCTGCTCTACTCTTTCATCTCGGGGCCTTTGTGACATGAGCATCAGACAGGCCACTTTCCTAATTGTGTGTGTGTGTGTGTGTTCCTGTGCGTGTGTGTGTCCTCGGCGCAGATGTGGATGAGTGTGTGGAGGGCCAGCAGCAACAGCGCTGCCAGCAGACCTGCGTCAACACCTTCGGCTCGTTCCGCTGCTCTTGCCCCTACGGACACACCCTGGCTGGGGACGGAAGGGCCTGTGTGGCTGAGTGTCCAGCAGGGTACAGAAAACAACCCTCAACCCCGATACCTGGAGGAAACCTGTCCAGAAGGGAGTGTGTAGGTAGGAGACACTGGGATGCCGTAGGTTTAGCAGAAATGAATAGAATGCCACAACTTTTAATTAGACTAGTGGAATATCTCTCTCTCTTAATTACTCTCGCAGAAATCTAATTAGCATAATCCTCCCATAAAAATCCAGCAATTTATGCTAGAGAGATCACTATCCCCCACATCAGCCGAGGTCACACTTCTGCGGTGAAAGGTGACAGAGCTAGAGCGGTGTTTGTCAGACCATGAGGCATCCCGAAAATCATTCTCTCAAAATATTGTCTGTAGGGCCTCCCGGGTGGCGCAGTGGTTAAGGACGCTGTACTGCAGCGCCAGCTGTGCCACCAGAGACTCTGGGTTCGTGCCCAGGCTCTGTCGCAACCGGCCTTCGTCTCTCCCGAGCCCGTACGGGAGTTATAGCGATGAGACAAGATAGTAGCTACTAACAATTGGATACCACGAAATTGGGGGTAAAATAAATAAATAAATAAATATATTGTCTGTAGCGTCCGAACATCTCTATGGAAAGATTACTCAAGAACATGATGGGGTTCTCCCTTTTGCTCTATGGCCCCCCATAGAGCAAAAGGGACACTTCTGAAGTTGGTACAGACGATCTGCCAACTTCTGTCTGTTGCATCCAAACTGTTTGGGCTACACACTAATATGACCCCTCTGTGGAAAGGTCAGACTCTCACAAACACGTATTTTGATCTACAACGCTCACAAGACTCTTCTGAAGGGTCCCCAGTACCAGTTGAAAAACATGTATGGAAGTATACAATACCAGCGAAAAGTTTGGACACCGACTCATTCAAGGGTTTTTCTTCATTTTTTACTATTTTCTACATTGTAGAATAATAGTGAAGACATCAAAACTATGAAATAACACATATGGAATCATGTAGTAACCAAAAAATCTAAATGTATTTTAGATTCTTCAAAGTAGCCACCCTTTGCCTTGATGACAGCTTTGCACACTCTTGGCATTCTCTCAAGCAGCTTCATGAAGAATGCTTTTCCAATGGTCTTGAAGGAGTTCCCACATATGCTGAGCACTGCTTTTCCTTCACTCTACAGTCCAACTCATCCCAAACCATCTCAATTGGGTTGAGTTCGGGTGATTGTGGAGGCCAGGTCATCTGATGCAGCACTCCATCACTCTCCTTCTTAGTCAAATTGCCCTTACACAGCCTGGAGGTGTGCAAATTTGGACTCATCAGACCAAAGGACAGATTTCCTTCTAAACGCATTTGAGCCAATCAGTTGTGTTGTGACACGGTAGTGGTGGGTATACAGAAGATAGGCCTATTTGGTACCAAGTCCATATTATGGCAAGAACAGCTTAAATAAGCTATGATGAAACTGGCTCTCATGAAGATCGCCACAGGAAAAGAATACCCAGAGTTACCTCTGCTGCAGAGGATAAGTTCATTTGAGTTACCAGCCTCAGAAATTGTAGCCCAAATAAATGCTTCACAGAGTTCAAGTAACAGACACATCTCAACATCAACTGTTCAGAGGAGACTGCATGAATCAGGCTTCATGGTCGAATTGCTGCAAAGAAACCACTACTAAAGGATACCAATAATAAGAAGAGACTTGCTTGGGTCAAGAAACACGAGCAATGGACATTAGACTGATGGAAATCTGGCCTTTGGTCTGATGAGTCCAAAATTGAGATTTTTGGTTCCAACAACCGTGTCTTTGTGAGACGCAGAGTAGGTGAACGGATGATCTCCGCATGTGTGGTTCCCACCGTGAAGCATGGAGGAGGAGGTGCGATGGTGCTTTGCTGGTGACACTGTCATGGATTTATTTAGAATTCAAGGCACACTTAACCAGCATGGCTACCACAGCATTCTGCAGCAATACGCCATCCCATGTGGTTTGGCCTTAGTGGGACAATCACTAACAGGACAATGACCCAAAACACACCTCCAGGCTGTGTAAGGGCCATTTGACCAAGAAGTGTGATGGAGTGCTGCATCAAATGACCTGGCCTCCACAATCACCCGACCTCAACCCACTTGAGATGGTTTGGGATGAGTTGGACTGCATAGTGAAGGAAAAGCAGCCAAAAAGTGCTCAGCATGTGTGGGAACTCCTTCAAGACTGTTGGAAAAGCATTCCAGATGAAGCTGGTTGAGAGAATGTCAAGTGTGTGCAAAGCTGTCATGAAGGCAAAGGGTGGCAACTATGAAGAATCTGAAATATAAAATATATTTTTTATTTGTTTAACACTTTTTTGTTTACCTCATGATTCCATTATTTCATAGTTTTGATGTCTCCACTATTATTGAACAATGTAGAAAATAGTAAAAAATAAAGAAAAACCCTGGAATGAGTAGGTGTGTCCAAACTTTTGACTGGTACTGTATATATATATACTTCAAGTGGTCTTAAAATTAAAAAATAAAATAACTAAATTATCCTTGGTAATGACATTCTTAAAACAATTCCACGTAGCTTAGTGGAATCAATAGAAAATAGATGATGTCATTCAGCAAACAGAATGCGTATGGCGATCAGGTTGTCTTCAACTGCTGGAATGACACTGATCCTTTTACAGACATCAATGAATGTGAGGAGCCAGAGGTCAGCGTACCTGGACACAGGTGTCAGTGGAAGTGTGTGAACCTGCCTGGCTCCCACCGCTGTATCTGTCCCAGAGGCTACAAACTGTCCTCAGACAGACACCACTGCAGAGGTGAGATGAATACTCATCCATACTAACACGCACACTAACACACACGCACACTAACACACACACACACACACACAACATAAATTGATCAAAACGGAAGTCTTCGACAAATCTACGATCACAAATCACTTCCAATGATATTTCCCTGACCAGCCCTTTGCCCTGTTTCATCAACAGATATTAACGAGTGCAGCCGTAAGAATGGTGGCTGCTCTCACCTGTGCCTGAACCATAAAGGAAGTTACCAGTGTTCCTGTCCTGCCTCTCACCGCCTCTCCCCCTACAGTAGGAGGAAGTGTCAGCCAAGGAAACAACTGCAGAGTAATGTGTAGCAGAGATCGTGTGGAGATCATTTAAATATCATTTATTCCATTGCTTCTACCATTCCTCTGTTCGGCTCTTGAACAATGACTTCTACAATTGAATCTACATTTACAAATATCTACAAATCTACAAATATTATTGTCACATCCAGAACATATCAGTAACATTGAATAGAGGCTTGGACTGCATATTACAGACATTATAGCTGAAGAGAAACCAGAAGAACACGTTTATTAGTTTAGGGATTTAATTGACAGCATTTCAATATATTTCCCTCAAATGATGACATGTTGTTTTACAAGGTAGTGTGAATGAATGAGTAAAAACATAAGGAAAACATGGTGGCAGACACTGTGATAATTGATTAGTAGAATTGATCCCCTTCAAAATGTCCTCAACTTGGTCCATGTGTCAAAATGTCCTCAACTGCAGACTTATAACATGGCCATGTCCATAGGAATATCAAATGTAATTTTTTGATTAAAAGTGACAGTATTAATTGTACTTTAGTCTGTTATATAAACAGTCATAGTACTTTGTTAAAAATACATAATTTCTATGTATCCACTATATTTATAGTCTCTTTTTAAATATATAAAATAAAGTTAAGACACAAAAACAGAACTGTTTCAGCCTCAGTCGTCCTTAACTGCAGAACAGATTCTCCCTTCCCTTATGGTCTCAACTATAAGCCTGCTGGGATGCTAATGTCTAACACACAGTGTTGTACTGAATGACTACGGCTATAAAAGGCTGAAATATGGCATGAACCACTGTTGGCCTGATTCAACCATGTTATATATATAATCACATTGTCATTATTTTACTTCACAGATAAACATACACATTAGCAGCTATGAAGGCATTGCTGACATGCTCCGGGTACATATGGATAAATGCACAGTATTTGTGACACATAGAGTGGTGATGATGAGCCACACCTCAGGTAACATGAGAGGTAAATGTCGTTGTACAGGTGGGATGAAAGGTACAGTCAGCTGCAGTACTTCAACACGGGATAACATAGAAACTTCTGGATAGGTTTATAACCCCACAACACAGGGTGAGACTGATACAATAGAGGAGGGTTAGGTAAAATACACTCATTATATCATATTAGATCGTTTTAAACAACTCCGTCTGATTTACACATATATATTAAATGTTAAAATTATAAATAATTTTAGTACTGCGTGTCGTCCAACACTCAAAATAAAAAACAAACATATTTAATTATAATTAATTATATATTAAATGTTAAACCTGCTATATTATTGATTATAATCAATCAATTAGCTGCAATAAAACTCCTTTGAGTAGAGTGTGTGTTGTGAATATCTTAGTCATAGGTCATAGGTCAATCCCCATCCAACTTCCTACCTAAGTCTAGTTCACCCCCTTCTCTCTGAAGTGTGCACTCATTCACTTCAAGAATTCAATCCAATGATTTTAAATTATCCTTGAATGGGAGTGAACGAGTGTACACTTGGGGAGAATTGGAACTAGGCAGTAGTATTTTGTTCCACACTATATATATATATTACTTGACTACTCTCTTGATAGCTGCCTGCGAGGCCAGGGAGAGAGTGCTCTACATCAAACCCAGTCTGATACCTCATTGCATGAGACAGTTAGACTGTGGCAGGAAGTCTTGTAGGTATGTGACCACAGCCTTGGAGAGGTAGGTCATGGTACCGTAGCTGCCACTAGGGGCGCTGTCATAGAAGAAGTGACATATCCCCGTGGCTGGATCCTTCTCCAGGAAGTACTCGTTGGCTCCATGGGTCCTCTGGAACATAGAGGACATGTCTGATAGGTAGATACAGATCATGTTGTCTATAGTTAGAGAATAGGTCTTACTACAAACTGAGACGTGGGGCTCGGATCCCACTTCTGACACCATGTTATGTTATGATAGTCATATGGACGAGTCAGGCAGAGACACGTGACTCTAGTTAACATGATAATATGGCATATTACACAATTAACCCTTTGCAGGACATTACTTTCTAGTGACATTACACATTAACCCTTTACAGGACATTACTTTCTAGTGACCATTACACATTAACCCTTTACTTTCTAGTGACCATTATACATTAACCCTTTACTTTCTAGTGACCATTACACATTAACCCTTTACAGGACATTACTTTCTAGTGACAAGTACACATTAACCCTTTACAGGACATTACTTTCTAGTGACCATTACACATTAACCCTTTACTTTCTAGTGACCATTACACATTAACCCTTTACTTTCTAGTGACCATTATACATTAACCCTTTACTTTCTAGTGACCATTACACATTAACCCTTTACAGGACATTACTTTCTAGTGACAAGTACACATTAACCCTTTACAGGACATTACTTTCTAGTGACCATTACACATTAACCCTTTACAGGACATTACTTTCTAGTGACCATCTCTGTGGCCTTGTGGGAATAGTTTCCACCCTGAGATTGGAAGCGTGGGGGTTCGATCCCCGGTCGAGTCAAACCAAACACTTTAAAATGGGACCCGATGTGTCTCTGCTTCCAGATGTTCCAGAGGGTGTAGTTACTCATACATCACGCTATAGAAACAGGAAATAGGCTCCTGCCCTATGGGCTGTTCTGGCTCAGACTTACCTGGTCCTGTAAGAAGAGGTCATTGGCCATGTGTACGATGCGGTCGATCAGGATGATTCCTCCGATGTTGTCCACATCCATGTCAGCCACCAGCGTCAGCACCATCACAGCCTCCACCAGCAGCTGTCTGTACTCTGGCTGGGGGACGTGGTTCAGAACAGACTCCACGTGCACCGCAAACTTGATCTCGCCTTCTGTCATCTGGCAGGCAGGGACATGACGTCAGAGTCAGAACGCTTTCCCAGACACAGATGGAATCTCCATCAAGGGATTTGTCTGTGCCAATCACAGTGTCTGAAAGGAAATCTTATTTCCTACTATTATAGGAAGCTACATTTGTTCTAAATGGGAAACACTGAGAGATGTTCCTTGATGCCGTGCTGCTGTTTGGGAGTCTAGGGGGGTTACTGCACATTATTAATGTAGTTGTAAAAAGGGCTATATAAATACCATTTGATCAATCTATTGATTTGACTACATACCTCTTTGGTAGTGGAGCACGTATCTATCTATAGACAGACTGACACTACATACTTCTCTGGTAGTGGAGCACGTATCCATCTATAGACAGACTGACACTACATACCTCTGGTAGTAGAGGAAGGCAGCACGTATCCATCTATAGACAGACTGACACTACATACCTCTCTGGTAGTGGAGGAAGGCAGCACATATCCATCTATAGACAGACTGACACTACATACCTCTCTGGTAGTGGAGCACGTATCCATCTATAGACAGACTGACACTACATACCTCTCTGGTAGTGGAGCACGTATCCATCTATAGACAGACTGACACTACATACCTCTCTGGTAGTGGAGCACGTATCCATCTATAGACAGACCGTGACACTACATACCTCTCTGGTAGTGGAGCACGTATCCATCTATAGACAGACTGACACTACATACCTCTCTGGTTGTGGAGCACATATCCATCTATAGACAGACTGACACTACATACCTCTCTGGTAGTGGAGCACGTATCCATCTATAGACAGACTGACACTACATACCTCTCTGGTAGTGCAGCACGTATCCATCTATAGACAGACTGACACTACATACCTCTCTGGTAGTGGAGCACGTATCCATCTATAGACAGACCGTGACACTACATACCTCTCTGGTAGTGGAGCACGTATCCATCTATAGACAGACTGACACTACATACCTCTCTAGTAGTGGAGGAAGACAGCACGTATCCATCTATAGACAGACCGTGACACTACATACCTCTCTGGTAGTGGAGCACGTATCTATCTATAGACAGACTGACACTACATACCTCTCTGGTAGTGGAGCACGTATCCATCTATAGACAGACTGACACAACATACCTCTCTAGTAGTGGAGGAAGGCAGCACGTATCCATCTATAGACAGACTGACACAACATACCTCTCTAGTAGTGGAGGAAGGCAGCACGTATCCATCTATAGACAGACTGACACTACATACCTCTCTAGTAGTGGAGGAAGGCAGCACGTATCCATCTATAGACAGACTGACACTACATACCTCTCTAGTAGTGGAGGAAGGCAGCACGTATCCATCTATTGACAGGCCGTGACACTTCTGCAGGATCTTCCACACCTTCTGGTAGAAGCCCATTGGGACCCTGTTGATGGCCCCATCCAGCCGTCTCCTCCTCAGCCACTGACCCTGCCGCTCCTCCCACTGCAGGTGGCTGTCTGACCCCCCGGGGCCTACAGGGGACAGGATACCACTGGGGGTGGAGGGGCTGCTGCACCGCTACAGGGGGAGATGTGTGTTCATATACGCACGCAGGGGTACACACACACACACACACACACACACACACACACACACACACACACACACACACACACACACACACACACACACCAGGTGAATTCAGGTCAAAGCTATGATCCCTTGTTGATGTAACTTGTTAAATCCACTTCAATCAGTATAGATGAACGGGAGGAGACGAGGTTAAAGAAGGATGTTTAAGCCTTGAGACAATTGAGATATGGGTTGCGTATGTGTGCCATTCAGAGGGTGAATGGGCAAGACGAAAGATTTAAGTGCCTTTGAATGGGGTGTATGGTAGTAGGTGCCAGGCACACCGGTTTGTGTAAAGAACTGCAACGCTGCTGTGTGTTTCTCACTAAACAGTTTCCTGTGTGTATCAAGAATGGTCCACCACCCAAAGGGTAGGAGTCAACATGGGCCAGCATCCCTGTGGAACGCTTTCGACACCTTGTAGAGTCCATGCCCCAATGAATTGAGGCTGTTCTGAGGGTGTGTGGGGGAGTGTTCCTAATGTTTTGTACACTGTGTATATGCGCACACTTAAGTGCAAAAACACACACATACATACATACACGCTCAAGTACAAACACACACAGGAGCATACACTCCCGTTCATGTACCGACATGCATAAACACACAAACGCACTTCTACCGTACACAGTCTTATGTTTTCCTGTTTCTTTGAATCAAATACAGTACATATTACCATGACGACACCAGCATGCTACAGGCCAGTTACATGTTACCATGACGACACCAGCATGCTACAGGCCAGTACATGTTAGTACAGCAAGCATAAGGCAATGTAACGAAGAAAGACAACCGTTCAGAGTGAACCTCGTCTGCGTGGTTTAGTGAACATGGGACAATGAGGGAGACATGGTTCATGGTTTACCGTGGAACGGGGAGAGGTGACGTTGCTGCTGATGGAATAGCCACTGTTACTCATCTGGAAAGGATCAACACGGAGAAGACGTCATGTTGTCGTCGAGGGAGAGACACAGAAGGAGGGGATGACGGCGTGAAGGAAAGTCAAACTCACCTTGTAAATACAGTTTAGATTATGATCAAACATCAGACACCGTTAAAGATGTGGGCTAGAAAACAGGCAAACATGATCAGCAGCTCAGCATGAGGTAAGGCACTACTGACTGTATTCTAGTACAGCTGGTATGAATGGGCTTTCAGCTGGTGGCTTCATGTCATGTTATGATGGTTGGTTTCATGATGGTCTAGCTGTGGAGATTAGAGCTGATGAGGCAATATGACTATTAACTAACAAACTCAACCCACGCTGATCGGACGAGACGAGTCATCCAACTGCAATCAGAACCATACAACATTACAACATTACTACTATAGACAAAGAGCATTCTGTCGTCATGTCTTCTAATTAGAATCAAACATACAGAAAGAGCATTAGGCCTATACTAACCTGTAGATTATATTATAGAGGATTAGGTCTATACTAACCTGTGGATTATATTATAGAGGATTAGGTCTATACTAACCTGTAGATTATATTATAGAGGATTAGGTCTATACTAACCTGTAGATTATATTATAGAGGATTAGGTCTATACTAACCTGTAGAATATATTATAGAGGATTAGGTCTATACTAACCTGTAGATTATATTATAGAGGATTAGGTCTATACTAACCTGTAGATTATATTATAGAGGATTAGGTCTATACTAACCTGTAGATTATATTATAGAGGATTAGGTCTATACTAACCTGTAGATTATATTATAGAGGATTAGGTCTATACTAACCTGTAGATTATATTATAGAGCATTAGGTCTATACTAACCTGTAGATTATATTATAGAGGATTAGGTCTATACTAACCTGTAGATTATATTATAGAGGATTAGGTCTATACTAACCTGTAGATTATATTATTATAGAGCATTAGGTCTATACTAACCTGTAGATTATATTATAGAGGATTAGGTCTATACTAACCTGTAGATTATATTATAGAGGATTAGGTCTATACTAACCTGTAGATTATATTATAGAGGATTAGGTCTATACTAACCTGTAGATTAAATTATAGAGGATTAGGTCTATACTAACCTATAGATTATATTATTGAGGATTAGGTCTATACTAACCTGTAGATTATATTATAGAGCATTAGGTCTATACTAACCTGTGGATTATATTATAGAGGATTAGGTCTATACTAACCTGTAGATTATATTATAGAGGATTAGGTCTATACTAACCTGTAGATTATATTATATAGGATTAGGTCTATACTAACCTGTAGATTATATTATAGAGGATTAGGTCTATACTAACCTGTAGATTATATTATAGAGGATTAGGTCTATACTAACCTGTAGATTATATTATAGAGGATTATGTCTATACTAACCTGTAGATTATATTATAGAGGATTAGGTCTATACTAACCTGTAGATTATATTATAGAGGATTAGGTCTATACTAACCTGTAGATTAAATTATAGAGGATTAGGTCTATACTAACCTGTAGATTAAATTATAGAGGATTAGGTCTATACTAACCTGTAGATTATATTATAGAGGATTAGGTCTATACTAACCTGTAGATTAAATTATAGAGGATTAGGTCTATACTAACCTGTAGATTATATTATAGAGGATTAGGTCTATACTAACCTGTAGATTATATTATAGAGGATTAGGTCTATACTAACCTGTAGATTATATTATAGAGCATTAGGTCTATACTAACCTGTAGATTATATTTTAGAGCATTAGGTCTATACTAACCTGTAGATTATATTATAGAGGATTAGGTCTATACTGACCTGTAGATTATATTATAGAGGATTAGGTCTATACTAACCTGTAGATTATATTATAGAGGATTAGGTCTATACTAACCTGTAGATTATATTATAGAGCATTAGGTCTATACTAACCTGTAGATTATATTATAGAGGATTAGGTCTATACTAACCTGTAGATTATATTATTGAGCATTAGGTCTATACTAACCTGTAGATTATATTATAGAGCATTAGGTCTGTACTAACCTGTAGATTATATTATAGAGGATTAGGTCTATACTAACCTGTAGATTATATTATAGAGGATTAGGTCTATACTAACCTGTAGATTATATTATAGAGGATTAGGTCTATACTAACCTGTAGATTATATTATAGAGGATTAGGTCTGTACTAACCTGTAGATTAAATGATAGAGGATTAGGTCTATACTAACCTGTAGATTATATTATAGAGCATTAGTTCTGTACTAACCTGTAGATTAAATGATAGAGCATTAGGTCTATACTAACCTGTAGATTATATTATAGAGGATTAGGTCTATACTAACCTGTAGATTATATTTTAGAGCATTAGGTCTATACTAACCTGTAGATTATATTATAGAGGATTAGGTCTATACTGACCTGTAGATTATATTATAGAGGATTAGGTCTATACTAACCTGTAGATTATATTATAGAGGATTAGGTCTATACTAACCTGTAGATTATATTATAGAGCATTAGGTCTATACTAACCTGTAGATTATATTATAGAGGATTAGGTCTATACTAACCTGTAGATTATATTATTGAGCATTAGGTCTATACTAACCTGTAGATTATATTATAGAGCATTAGGTCTGTACTAACCTGTAGATTATATTATAGAGGATTAGGTCTATACTAACCTGTAGATTATATTATAGAGGATTAGGTCTATACTAACCTGTAGATTATATTATAGAGTATTAGGTCTATACTAACCTGTAGATTATATTATAGAGCATTAGGTCTATACTAACCTGTAGATTATATTATAGAGGATTAGGTCTATACTAACCTGTAGATTATATTATAGAGGAGTAGGTCTATACTAACCTGTAGATTATATTATTGAGCATTAGGTCTATACTAACCTGTAGATTATATTATAGAGGATTAGGTCTATACTAACCTGTAGATTATATTATAGAGGATTAGGTCTATACTAACCTGTAGATTATATTATAGAGGATTAGGTCTATACTAACCTGTAGATTAAATTATAGAGGATTAGGTCTATACTAACCTATAGATTATATTATTGAGGATTAGGTCTATACTAACCTGTAGATTATATTATAGAGCATTAGGTCTATACTAACCTGTGGATTATATTATAGAGGATTAGGTCTATACTAACCTGTAGATTATATTATAGAGGATTAGGTCTATACTAACCTGTAGATTATATTATATAGGATTAGGTCTATACTAACCTGTATATTATATTATAGAGGATTAGGTCTATACTAACCTGTAGATTATATTATAGAGGATTAGGTCTATACTAACCTGTAGATTAAATTATAGAGGATTAGGTCTATACTAACCTGTAGATTAAATTATAGAGGATTAGGTCTATACTAACCTGTAGATTATATTATAGAGGACTAGGTCTATACTAACCTGTAGATTAAATTATAGAGGATTAGGTCTATACTAACCTGTAGATTATATTATAGAGGATTAGGTCTATACTAACCTGTAGATTATATTATAGAGGATTAGGTCTATACTAACCTGTAGATTATATTATAGAGCATTAGGTCTATACTAACCTGTAGATTATATTTTAGAGCATTAGGTCTATACTAACCTGTAGATTATATTATAGAGGATTAGGTCTATACTGACCTGTAGATTATATTATAGAGGATTAGGTCTATACTAACCTGTAGATTATATTATAGAGGATTAGGTCTATACTAACCTGTAGATTATATTATAGAGCATTAGGTCTATACTAACCTGTAGATTATATTATAGAGGATTAGGTCTATACTAACCTGTAGATTATATTATTGAGCATTAGGTCTATACTAACCTGTAGATTATATTATAGAGCATTAGGTCTGTACTAACCTGTAGATTATATTATAGAGGATTAGGTCTATACTAACCTGTAGATTATATTATAGAGGATTAGGTCTATACTAACCTGTAGATTATATTATAGAGGATTAGGTCTATACTAACCTGTAGATTATATTATAGAGGATTAGGTCTGTACTAACCTGTAGATTAAATGATAGAGGATTAGGTCTATACTAACCTGTAGATTATATTATAGAGCATTAGTTCTGTACTAACCTGTAGATTAAATGATAGAGCATTAGGTCTATACTAACCTGTAGATTATATTATAGAGGATTAGGTCTATACTAACCTGTAGATTATATTTTAGAGCATTAGGTCTATACTAACCTGTAGATTATATTATAGAGGATTAGGTCTATACTAACCTGTAGATTATATTATAGAGGATTAGGTCTATACTAACCTGTAGATTATATTATAGAGGATTAGGTCTATACTAACCTGTAGATTATATTATAGAGGATTAGGTCTGTACTAACCTGTAGATTAAATGATAGAGGATTAGGTCTATACTAACCTGTAGATTATATTATAGAGCATTAGTTCTGTACTAACCTGTAGATTAAATGATAGAGCATTAGGTCTATACTAACCTGTAGATTATATTATAGAGGATTAGGTCTATACTAACCTGTAGATTATATTTTAGAGCATTAGGTCTATACTAACCTGTAGATTATATTATAGAGGATTAGGTCTATACTGACCTGTAGATTATATTATAGAGGATTAGGTCTATACTAACCTGTAGATTATATTATAGAGGATTAGGTCTATACTAACCTGTAGATTATATTATAGAGCATTAGGTCTATACTAACCTGTAGATTATATTATAGAGGATTAGGTCTATACTAACCTGTAGATTATATTATTGAGCATTAGGTCTATACTAACCTGTAGATTATATTATAGAGCATTAGGTCTGTACTAACCTGTAGATTATATTATAGAGGATTAGGTCTATACTAACCTGTAGATTATATTATAGAGGATTAGGTCTATACTAACCTGTAGATTATATTATAGAGTATTAGGTCTATACTAACCTGTAGATTATATTATAGAGCATTAGGTCTATACTAACCTGTAGATTATATTATAGAGGATTAGGTCTATACTAACCTGTAGATTATATTATAGAGGAGTAGGTCTATACTAACCTGTAGATTATATTATTGAGCATTAGGTCTATACTAACCTGTAGATTATATTATAGAGGATTAGGTCTATACTAACCTGTAGATTATATTATAGAGGATTAGGTCTATACTAACCTGTAGATTATATTATAGAGGATTAGGTCTATACTAACCTGTAGATTAAATTATAGAGGATTAGGTCTATACTAACCTATAGATTATATTATTGAGGATTAGGTCTATACTAACCTGTAGATTATATTATAGAGCATTAGGTCTATACTAACCTGTGGATTATATTATAGAGGATTAGGTCTATACTAACCTGTAGATTATATTATAGAGGATTAGGTCTATACTAACCTGTAGATTATATTATATAGGATTAGGTCTATACTAACCTGTAGATTATATTATAGAGGATTAGGTCTATACTAACCTGTAGATTATATTATAGAGGATTAGGTCTATACTAACCTGTAGATTATATTATAGAGGATTAGGTCTATACTAACCTGTAGATTATATTATAGAGGATTAGGTCTATACTAACCTGTAGATTATATTATAGAGGATTAGGTCTATACTAACCTGTAGATTAAATTATAGAGGATTAGGTCTATACTAACCTGTAGATTAAATTATAGAGGATTAGGTCTATACTAACCTGTAGATTATATTATAGAGGATTAGGTCTATACTAACCTGTAGATTAAATTATAGAGGATTAGGTCTATACTAACCTGTAGATTATATTATAGAGGATTAGGTCTATACTAACCTGTAGATTATATTATAGAGGATTAGGTCTATACTAACCTGTAGATTATATTATAGAGCATTAGGTCTATACTAACCTGTAGATTATATTTTAGAGCATTAGGTCTATACTAACCTGTAGATTATATTATAGAGGATTAGGTCTATACTGACCTGTAGATTATATTATAGAGGATTAGGTCTATACTAACCTGTAGATTATATTATAGAGGATTAGGTCTATACTAACCTGTAGATTATATTATAGAGCATTAGGTCTATACTAACCTGTAGATTATATTATAGAGGATTAGGTCTATACTAACCTGTAGATTATATTATTGAGCATTAGGTCTATACTAACCTGTAGATTATATTATAGAGCATTAGGTCTGTACTAACCTGTAGATTATATTATAGAGGATTAGGTCTATACTAACCTGTAGATTATATTATAGAGGATTAGGTCTATACTAACCTGTAGATTATATTATAGAGGATTAGGTCTATACTAACCTGTAGATTATATTATAGAGGATTAGGTCTGTACTAACCTGTAGATTAAATGATAGAGGATTAGGTCTATACTAACCTGTAGATTATATTATAGAGCATTAGTTCTGTACTAACCTGTAGATTAAATGATAGAGCATTAGGTCTATACTAACCTGTAGATTATATTATAGAGGATTAGGTCTATACTAACCTGTAGATTATATTTTAGAGCATTAGGTCTATACTAACCTGTAGATTATATTATAGAGGATTAGGTCTATACTAACCTGTAGATTATATTATAGAGCATTAGGTCTATACTAACCTGTAGATTATATTATAGAGGATTAGGTCTATACTAACCTGTAGATTATATTATTGAGCATTAGGTCTATACTAACCTGTAGATTATATTATAGAGCATTAGGTCTGTACTAACCTGTAGATTATATTATAGAGGATTAGGTCTATACTAACCTGTAGATTATATTATAGAGGATTAGGTCTATACTAACCTGTAGATTATATTATAGAGGATTAGGTCTATACTAACCTGTAGATTATATTATAGAGGATTAGGTCTATACTAACCTGTAGATTATATTATAGAGCATTAGGTCTGTACTAACCTGTAGATTAAATGATAGGTCAAAGGAAATCAGGGGTCTCCAACCTTTTCTAGCATGAGAGCTACTTTTAAATTATGAAACATTTCACAAGATACACGTACATTTTTTCCTAGCTTTCAAATAGGCAGTCTTTGTATGTTCCCAAATTCTGTTTTCTTGGGGGAATGTCATTCTGTCTACTCAGAAGACAGTTATTATGATCCCTAACTGGCTACAAAAGCCCACACCCCACAGACACAAAAGGGGCAATATTGTTGGAAATGTCAGATATTGTGTTCCGTTTGGCTTTCAGCCAGTTGTGGCTAACCAGGGGTGGTTGAATGTCAATGTGGATTTGATTGGATAGTAGCCGGGAGCGTGACTTTTTCTAATACTAGTGAGATTTGTTTATGACAGTTTGCGGTAGAACACGTGAAAAATAAATGCTTTTTCAGAATTGTTTGGCGAGCTACTCATGGGTAGACTGGGAGATACTGGTAGCTTGTGATGGACCTGTTGGAGACCCCTGATGAAGATATTCTCCATGACATGCAATAGTCAGCTGACGTGACCATACCTGTTTGATCTCACGCTTCAGCTTGCGGATGCCGGTGCGCTCCGTCTTAGTGGCCCCAGTGTGACCCAGCTCATGGATGGAGACAGACGGGCTGGTGGCCGAGGACTGCATAGGACGCACTGACACAGGAGAAAGGGAGACGGACACAACAATTCATTTGATTCAATAGAATAGTACTACACCTGCAAAGATTTGAGAAGAATCAAAAATGTATTAATACTGTAGAAACTACTAATGCTGGCTATGTAGGGGTTGGGGCTAGGGGGCTATGTAGGGGTCTATGTAGGGTTCGGGGCTAGGGGGCTATGTAGGGGTCTATGTAGGGTTCGGGGCTAGGGGGCTATGTAGGGGTCTATGTAGGGGTCGGGGCTAGGGGGCTATGTAGGGGTCTATGTAGGGGTCTATGTAGGGGTCGGGGCTAGGGGTCTATGTAGGGGTCGGGGCTAGGGGTCTATGTAGAGGTCGGGGCTAGGGGTCTATGTAGTTGTCGGGGCTAGGGGTCTATGTAGGGGTCTATGTAGGGGTCTATGTAGGGGTCTATGTAGGGGTCGGGGCTAGGGGTCTATGTAGGGGTTTATGTAGGGGTCGGGGCTAGGGGTCTATGTAGGAGTCTATGTAGGGTCCTATGTAGGGGTCTATGTAGGGGTCGGGGCTAGGGGTCTATGTAGGGGTTTATGTAGGGGTCTATGTAGGGGTCGGGGTTAGGGGTCTATGTAGGGGTCTATGTAGGGGCCTATGTAGGGGTCGGGGCTAGGGGTCTATGTAGGGGTCGGGGTTAGGGGTCTATGTTGGGGGCTATGTAGGGGTCTATGTAGGGGTCGGGGCTAGGGGTCTATGTAGGGGTCTATGTAGGGGTCGGGGCTAGGGGTCTATGTAGGGGTCTATGTAGGGGTCGGGGCTAGGGGTCGGGGTTAGGGGTCTATGTAGGGGTCTATGTAGGGGTCCGGGCTAGGGGTCTATATAGGGGTCGGGGCTAGGGGTCTATGTAGGGGTCGGGGCTAGGGGTCTATATAGGGGTCGGGGCTAGGAGTCTATGTAGGGGTCAGGGCTAGGGGTCTATGTAGGGGTCTATGTAGGGGTCTATGTAGGGGTCTATGTAGGGGTCAGGGCTAGGGGTCTATATAGGGGTCAGTGCTAGGGGTCTATGTAGGAGTCGGGGCTAGGAGTCTATGTAGGGGTCTATGTAGGGGTCTATGTAGGGGTCGGGGCTAGAGGTCTATGTAGGGGTCTATGTAGTTGTCGGGGCTAGGGGTCTATGTAGGGGTCTATGTAGGGGTCTATGTAGGGGTCGGGGCTAGAGGTCTATGTAGGGGTCTATGTAGTTGTCGGGGCTAGGGGTCTATGTAGGAGTCGGGGCTAGAGGTCTATGTAGGGGTCTATGTAGGGGTCGGGGCTAGGGGTCTATGTAGGGGTCGGGGCTAGGGGTCTATGTAGGGGTCGGGGCTAGGGGTCTATGTAGGGGTCTATGTAGGGGTCGGGGCTAGGGGTCTATGTAGGGGTCGGGGCTAGGGGTCTATGTAGGGGTCGGGGCTAGAGGTCTATGTAGTGGTCGGGGTCTATGTAGGGGTCAGGGCTAGGGGTCTATGTAGTGGTCTATGTAGGGGTCGGGGCTAGGGGGCTATGTAGGGGTCTATGTAGGGGTCGGGCTAGGGGTCTATGTAGGGGTCGGGGCTAGGGTCTATTTAGGGGTCAGGGCTAGGGGTCTATGTAGGGGTCGGGGCTAGAGGTCTATGTAGTGGTCGGGGCTAGGGGTCTATGTAGGGGTCAGGGCTAGGGGTCTATGTAGTGGTCTATGTAGGGGTCGGGGCTAGGGGGCTATGTAGGGGTCTATGTAGGGGTCGGGCTAGGGGTCTATGTAGGGGTCAGGGCTAGGGTCTATTTAGGGGTCAGGGCTAGGGGTCTATGTAGGGGTCGGGGCTAGGGGTCTATGTAGGGGTCTATGTAGGGGTCGGGGCTAGGGGTCTATGTAGGGGTCTATGTAGTTGTCGGGGCTAGGGGTCTATGTAGGGGTCAGGGCTAGGGGTCTATGTAGTGGTCGGGGCTAGGGGTCTATGTAGGGTTCGGGGCTAGGGGTTGATTTGGGATTGGGAAAGACTCACTGCTCCTCTCCACCCCAAACTCCTTCCCACTGAGGATGTGGTGTAGCAGGTTCTTCATATCTGACGGACTCAAGTTCATCAGGCTCTCAGAGGCCTCCTCCCCTGCAGAGGACAGAGAGAGAGACGCCTGTAACGCTGAGTAGAGAGACTCTGTAAAAACTCCCCAGGCACTTCCACACTAAAGGCCATTCAGCTCAACATCAAGATACAGTAGTGTCACTACTAACCAGGTCTACCTGAAAGAACTACCAGAGCCCTATTCAGATGGTGAGTCTACTGAGGCCTTTAGAACACAGCTGATTATTCTACCATTCTAAGAATGGTACTGAACCCTACCTGAGCAGTGTAGACTGAACCCTACCTGAGCAGTGTAGACTGAATCCTACCTGAGCAGTGTAGACTGAACCCTACCTGAGCAGTGTAGACTGAACCCTACCTGAGCAGTGTAGACTGAACCCTACCTGAGCAGTGTAGACTGAACCCTACCTGAGCAGTGTAGACTGCGGGCCAGCTCTGTAGCCATCACCTGCATGATGAGTCCGATTCGGAGACGCAGCATGTCCCCAAACAGAGCCGGCTGGGAGCGGACGTACATGGCCAGGTACACCATGATCTCCTGCATTATCACAATACAGCAGTCGTTACTTTCCCTTCATCGCAGAGACTTGTTACAAAACTGACCAAAGTTTGCTTTGACGTGTCGAGCTAGACTCGCATGAAGAATTTGGACGGAAATGGCATCTGTTAGCATCTTATATAATCCCAGTTATAATGTGTTGTACCTGAGTGAGCACAGCGATGCTGATGTCCTGCCCACTGGCCTCATAGATCAGAGAGTTGAGTTCTTCTGGAGGAAGAGGCGCTGAGATGACTTTCTCCCTGGGCTCCGGTGGTAACCCCACTGTCAGCTGCTTGTGGTGGGAGATGAGATCTGTACAGGCCTCAGCCAGCACCTCCACTCTCTTCCTCAGGATACCAGAGATGTATCTGATCAGACCCCACTCCTTGTTGGCCCCGGCCTGGGCATACAGCTCCTCCAGGAGACACCTCACACTGACCCCGCCCTGACCCCCCACGTCCACCAGCCAATCAGCACCTTTCAGGTTAGAGAGAATTACAAATCATTCAGTTCAATTCAATCTGAGGAGTCAATTCAGTGTAATTCAAACCTAAACATGTAGAGAATTCAATTAAATTTGATTCAATTCAAAGATTCAATTCCACCCGACACATGCACCATCTAATCCAGGGGTGGGAGAAATATGGCCCATTTGATCTGACCTGCAGGAGGTTGGAGTAAAACAAAATAATGTGGAAAAATATTATTTTGTGTAAAAAAAAAAAAAAAACTCCAGGCCACATTGAACACCTACAACTAAATAGAGAGTGTGTAGAAATGATAATAGACGTTTACAGTTTGCCCACCCCTGATCTAAACCAGTACCTTTCATCACGCAGAGGATATATAGTATGTCTGCCTGGTCCTGCAGTGTGGGACACTCCTTCAACTGTCTCACCAGAGACCCAAAGTCTGTGTTACCCTGGGAGTCTCGCGGCAGGTGGAGGTCTGCAATACTGGGGGCCTGAGAGCAAAGATACACAGACACACACAAATACACACATGTGCGCATGCACACACACACACACACACACATTAGAGGACCCAAACACACAGATGCACCAGAAAGACAGTACTGGAGTCTGTTGTTGGCGTAGACTAACTGACCTTGGGCTGTTGTTGATGTGGTGTGTGGTGGTGTGGATGGAGCGGTGTGAGCTGGGACACGTGCAGTAGGTTGAGGGATTTACGGTGCTTGTTCATGATGGGAGTCATGGGAAGATACATGGAGGCCTCTGGAAGAAACAACACTCACCATACAGTATTTGTATTTATTATGGATCCCCATGACTTCCTGCCAAGGCAGCAGCTACTGTTTCTGTGGTTTATTATGGATCCCCATGACTTCCTGCCAAGGCAGCAGCTACTGTTTCTGGGGTACTTCCTGCCAAGGCAGCAGCTACTGTTTCTGGGGTACTTCCTGCCAAGGCAGCAGCTACTGTTTCTGGGGTTTATTATGGATCCCCATGACTTCCTGCCAACGCAGCAGCTACTGTTTCTGGGGTACTTCCTGCCAAGGCAGCAGCTACTGTTTCTGGGGTACTTCCTGCCAAGGCAGCAGCTACTCTTCCTGGGGTTTATTATGGATCCCCATGACTTCCTGCCAAGGCAGCAGCTACTGTTTCTGGGGTACTTCCTGCCAAGGCAGCAGCTACTGTTTCTGGGGTTTATTATGGATCCCCATGATTTCCTGCCAAGGCAGCAGCTACTGTTTCTGGGGTACTTCCTGCCAAGGCAGCAGCTACTGTTTCTGGGGTACTTCCTGCCAAGGCAGCAGCTACTGTTTCTGGGGTTTATTATGGATCCCCATGACTTCCTGCCAAGGCAGCAGCTACTGTTTCTGGGGTTTATTATGGATCCCCATGACTTCCTGCCAAGGCAGCAGCTACTGTTTCTGGGGTACTTCCTGCCAAGGCAGCAGCTACTGTTTCTGGGGTTTATTATGGATCCCCATGACTTCCTGCCAAGGCAGCAGCTACTGTTTCTGGGGTTTATTATGGATCCCCATGACTTCCTGCCAAGGCAGCAGCTACTCTTTCTGGGGTTTATTATGGATCCCCATGACTTCCTGCCAAGGCAGCAGCTACTGTTTCTGGGGTTTATTATGGATCCCCATGACTTCCTGCCAAGGCAGCAGCTACTGTTTCTGGGGTACTTCCTGCCAAGGCAGCAGCTACTGTTTCTGGGGTTTATTATGGATCCCCATGACTTCCTGCCAAGGCAGCAGCTACTGTTTCTGGGGTTTATTATGGATCCCCGTGACTTCCTGCCAAGGCAGCAGCTACTGTTTCTGGGGTTTATTATGGATCCCCATGACTTCCTGCCAAGGCAGCAGCTACTGTTTCTGGGGTACTTCCTGCCAAGGCAGCAGCTACTGTTTCTGGGGTTTATTATGGATCCCCATGACTTCCTGCCAAGGCAGCAGCTACTGTTTCTGGGGTTTATTATGGATCCCCATGACTTCCTGCCAAGGCAGCAGCTACTGTTTCTGGGGTTTATTATGGATCCCCATGACTTCCTGCCAAGGCAGCAGCTACTGTTTATGGGGTTTATTATGGATCCCCATTACTTCCTGCCAGGGCAGCAGCTACTCTTCCTGGGGTTTATTATGGATCCCCATGACTTCCTGCCAAGGCAGCAGCTACTGTTTCTGGGGTTTATTATGGATCCCCATGACTTCCTGCCAAGGCAGCAGCTACTGTTTCTGGGGTTTATTATGGATCCCCATGACTTCCTGCCAAGGCAGCAGCTACTGTTTCTGGGGTTTATTATGGATCCCCATGACTTCCTGCCAAGGCAGCAGCTACTGTTTCTGGGGTTTATTATGGATCCCCATGACTTCCTGCCAAGGCAGCAGCTACTGTTTCTGGGGTTTATTATGGATCCCCATGACTTCCTGCCAAGGCAGCAGCTACTGTTTCTGGGGTTTATTATGGATCCCCGTGACTTCCTGCCAAGGCAGCAGCTACTGTTTCTGGGGTTTATTATGGATCCCCATGACTTCCTGCCAAGGCAGCAGCTACTGTTTCTGGGGTCCAGCTAAATTAAGGCAGTTAAAACATTACAATACAAACAGATTTCACAACAGATTTCACAACAGATTAAGTGTGTGACCTCAGACCCCAACTCTACTCCAACATATCTACTACCACATATCTACATATTACCATACAGTAGAAACCTACAGAGTGTAGAAACCTACAGAGTCCCAACCATACAGTAGAAACCTACTGAGTGTAGAAACCTACAGAGTGTAGAAACCTACAGAGTCCCACCCATACAGTAGAAACCTACAGAGTCCCATACAGTAGAAACCTACAGAGTCCCAACCATACAGTAGAAACCTACAGAGTCCCATACAGTAGAAACCTACAGAGTCCCAACCATACAGTAGAAACCTACAGAGTCCCACCCATACAGTAGAAACCTACAGAGTCCCACCCATACAGTAGAAACCTACAGAGTCCCAACCATACAGTAGAAACCTACAGAGTCCCATACAGTAGAAACCTACAGAGTCCCAACCATACAGTAGAAACCTACAGAGTCCCAACCATACAGTAGAAACCTACAGAGTCCCACCCATACAGTAGAAACCTACAGAGTCCCATACAGTAGAAACCTACAGAGTCCCATACAGTAGAAACCTACAGAGTCCCAACCATACAGTAGAAACCTACAGAGTCCCAACCATACAGTAGAAACCTACAGAGTCCCAACCATACAGTAGAAACCTACAGAGTCCCATACAGTAGAAACCTACAGAGTCCCACCCATACAGTAGAAACCTACAGAGTCCCACCCATACAGTAGAAACCTACAGAGTCCCAACCATACAGTAGAAACCTACAGAGTCCCATACAGTAGAAACCTACAGAGTCCCAACCATACAGTAGAAACCTACAGAGTCCCACCCATACAGTAGAAACCTACAGAGTCCCATACAGTAGAAACCTACAGAGTCCCATACAGTAGAAACCTACAGAGTCCCAACCATACAGTAGAAACCTACAGAGTCCCAACCATACAGTAGAAACCTACAGAGTCCCAACCATACAGTAGAAACCTACAGAGTCCCATACAGTAGAAACCTACAGAGTCCCACCCATACAGTAGAAACCTACAGAGTCCCACCCATACAGTAGAAACCTACAGAGTCCCATACAGTAGAAACCTACAGAGTCCCACCCATACAGTAGAAACCTACAGAGTCCCAACCATACAGTAGAAACCTACAGAGTCCCAACCATACAGTAGAAACCTACAGAGTCCCATACAGTAGAAACCTACAGAGTCCCAACCATACAGTAGAAACCTACAGAGTCCCAACCATACAGTAGAAACCTACAGAGTCCCAACCATACAGTAGAAACCTACAGAGTCCCATACAGTAGAAACCTACAGAGTCCCAACCATACAGTAGAAACCTACAGAGTCCCATACAGTAGAAACCTACAGAGTCCCACCCATACAGTAGAAACCTACAGAGTCCCATACAGTAGAAACCTACGGAGTCCCAACCATACAGTAGAAACCTACAGAGTCCCACCCATACAGTAGAAACCTACAGAGTCCCAACCATACAGTAGAAACCTACAGAGTCCCATACAGTAGAAACCTACAGAGTCCCATACAGTAGAAACCTACAGAGTCCCAACCATACAGTAGAAACCTACAGAGTCCCAACCATACAGTAGAAACCTACAGAGTCCCACCCATACAGTAGAAACCTACAGAGTCCCATACAGTAGAAACCTACAGAGTCCCATACAGTAGAAACCTACAGAGTCCCAACCATACAGTAGAAACCTACAGAGTCCCATACAGTAGAAACCTACAGAGTCCCAACCATACAGTAGAAACCTACAGAGTCCCAACCATACAGTAGAAACCTACAGAGTCCCACCCATACAGTAGAAACCTACAGAGTCCCACCCATACAGTAGAAACCTACAGAGTCCCAACCATACAGTAGAAACCTACAGAGTCCCATACAGTAGAAACCTACAGAGTCCCATACAGTAGAAACCTACAGAGTCCCATACAGTAGAAACCTACAGAGTCCCACCCATACAGTAGAAACCTACAGAGTCCCATACAGTAGAAACCTACAGAGTCCCATACAGTAGAAACCTACAGAGTCCCATACAGTAGAAACCTACAGAGTCCCAACCATACAGTAGAAACCTACAGAGTCCCATACAGTAGAAACCTACAGAGTCCCAACCATACAGTAGAAACCTACAGAGTCCCACCCATACAGTAGAAACCTACAGAGTCCCACCCATACAGTAGAAACCTACAGAGTCCCATACAGTAGAAACCTACAGAGTCCCATACAGTAGAAACCTACAGAGTCCCATACAGTAGAAACCTACAGAGTCCCATACAGTAGAAACCTACAGAGTCCCATACAGTAGAAACCTACAGAGTCCCATACAGTAGAAACCTACAGAGTCCCATACAGTAGAAACCTACAGAGTCCCATACAGTAGAAACCTACAGAGTCCCAACCATACAGTAGAAACCTACAGAGTCCCACCCATACAGTAGAAACCTACAGAGTCCCATACAGTAGAAACCTACAGAGTCCCATACAGTAGAAACCTACAGAGTCCCACCCATACAGTAGAAACCTACAGAGTCCCATACAGTAGAAACCTACAGAGTCCCATACAGTAGAAACCTACAGAGTCCCATACAGTAGAAACCTACAGAGTCCCAACCATACAGTAGAAACCTACAGAGTCCCATACAGTAGAAACCTACAGAGTCCCAACCATACAGTAGAAACCTACAGAGTCCCACCCATACAGTAGAAACCTACAGAGTCCCACCCATACAGTAGAAACCTACAGAGTCCCATACAGTAGAAACCTACAGAGTCCCATACAGTAGAAACCTACAGAGTCCCATACAGTAGAAACCTACAGAGTCCCATACAGTAGAAACCTACAGAGTCCCATACAGTAGAAACCTACAGAGTCCCATACAGTAGAAACCTACAGAGTCCCAACCATACAGTAGAAACCTACAGAGTCCCAACCATACAGTAGAAACCTACAGAGTCCCAACCATACAGTAGAAACCTACAGAGTCCCATACAGTAGAAACCTACAGAGTCCCACCCATACAGTAGAAACCTACAGAGTCCCACCCATACAGTAGAAACCTACAGAGTCCCATACAGTAGAAACCTACAGAGTCCCACCCATACAGTAGAAACCTACAGAGTCCCAACCATACAGTAGAAACCTACAGAGTCCCAACCATACAGTAGAAACCTACAGAGTCCCATACAGTAGAAACCTACAGAGTCCCAACCATACAGTAGAAACCTACAGAGTCCCAACCATACAGTAGAAACCTACAGAGTCCCAACCATACAGTAGAAACCTACAGAGTCCCATACAGTAGAAACCTACAGAGTCCCAACCATACAGTAGAAACCTACAGAGTCCCATACAGTAGAAACCTACAGAGTCCCACCCATACAGTAGAAACCTACAGAGTCCCATACAGTAGAAACCTACGGAGTCCCAACCATACAGTAGAAACCTACAGAGTCCCACCCATACAGTAGAAACCTACAGAGTCCCAACCATACAGTAGAAACCTACAGAGTCCCATACAGTAGAAACCTACAGAGTCCCATACAGTAGAAACCTACAGAGTCCCAACCATACAGTAGAAACCTACAGAGTCCCAACCATACAGTAGAAACCTACAGAGTCCCACCCATACAGTAGAAACCTACAGAGTCCCATACAGTAGAAACCTACAGAGTCCCATACAGTAGAAACCTACAGAGTCCCAACCATACAGTAGAAACCTACAGAGTCCCATACAGTAGAAACCTACAGAGTCCCAACCATACAGTAGAAACCTACAGAGTCCCAACCATACAGTAGAAACCTACAGAGTCCCACCCATACAGTAGAAACCTACAGAGTCCCACCCATACAGTAGAAACCTACAGAGTCCCAACCATACAGTAGAAACCTACAGAGTCCCATACAGTAGAAACCTACAGAGTCCCATACAGTAGAAACCTACAGAGTCCCATACAGTAGAAACCTACAGAGTCCCACCCATACAGTAGAAACCTACAGAGTCCCATACAGTAGAAACCTACAGAGTCCCATACAGTAGAAACCTACAGAGTCCCATACAGTAGAAACCTACAGAGTCCCAACCATACAGTAGAAACCTACAGAGTCCCATACAGTAGAAACCTACAGAGTCCCAACCATACAGTAGAAACCTACAGAGTCCCACCCATACAGTAGAAACCTACAGAGTCCCACCCATACAGTAGAAACCTACAGAGTCCCATACAGTAGAAACCTACAGAGTCCCATACAGTAGAAACCTACAGAGTCCCATACAGTAGAAACCTACAGAGTCCCATACAGTAGAAACCTACAGAGTCCCATACAGTAGAAACCTACAGAGTCCCATACAGTAGAAACCTACAGAGTCCCAACCATACAGTAGAAACCTACAGAGTCCCATACAGTAGAAACCTACAGAGTCCCACCCATACAGTAGAAACCTACAGAGTCCCATACAGTAGAAACCTACAGAGTCCCATACAGTAGAAACCTACAGAGTCCCATACAGTAGAAACCTACAGAGTCCCATACAGTAGAAACCTACAGAGTCCCATACAGTAGAAACCTACAGAGTCCCAACCATACAGTAGAAACCTACAGAGTCCCACCCATACAGTAGAAACCTACAGAGTCCCATACAGTAGAAACCTACAGAGTCCCATACAGTAGAAACCTACAGAGTCCCACCCATACAGTAGAAACCTACAGAGTCCCATACAGTAGAAACCTACAGAGTCCCATACAGTAGAAACCTACAGAGTCCCATACAGTAGAAACCTACAGAGTCCCATACAGTAGAAACCTACAGAGTCCCATACAGTAGAAACCTACAGAGTCCCAACCATACAGTAGAAACCTACAGAGTCCCACCCATACAGTAGAAACCTACAGAGTCCCACCCATACAGTAGAAACCTACAGAGTCCCATACAGTAGAAACCTACAGAGTCCCATACAGTAGAAACCTACAGAGTCCCATACAGTAGAAACCTACAGAGTCCCATACAGTAGAAACCTACAGAGTCCCATACAGTAGAAACCTACAGAGTCCCAACCATACAGTAGAAACCTACAGAGTCCCATACAGTAGAAACCTACAGAGTCCCACCCATACAGTAGAAACCTACAGAGTCCCACCCATACAGTAGAAACCTACAGAGTCCCACCCATACAGTAGAAACCTACAGAGTCCCATACAGTAGAAACCTACAGAGTGTAGAAACCTACAGAGTGTAGAAACCTACAGAGTCCCAACCATACAGTAGAAACCTACAGAGTCCCATACAGTAGAAACCTACAGAGTCCCAACCATACAGTAGAAACCTACAGAGTCCCACCCATACAGTAGAAACCTACAGAGTCCCAACCATACAGTAGAAACCTACAGAGTCCCATACAGTAGAAACCTACAGAGTCCCATACAGTAGAAACCTACAGAGTCCCATACAGTAGAAACCTACAGAGTCCCATACATAACCCTAAACCTAACACTTTGAATAAACAAACAGTAAATGTGATGATAACTTACTGGGCATGTTGAGGCCTTGGACCTGGGCCATGAAGGAGAGGATGTCTCTGGTGGTGTGTTCAGCACTAAACACGTGGTGCTGCCCCCTCTGGATGGGAGGGAGATGACACTTGGTGGCTGTGCTCTGCATCAGCTGGCTGAGGTAGTGGTCAAACATGTCCTTGGAGCTGCCTGGAGGGGGGCGGGAGTTAAATGTAGACTCAGCAATATGATATTACATACCGCAAGCACAAACATGCAAACACAAATACAAACACACACCAATGACCTATACAGACATAAACACACACAGCACACCAATGACCTATACAGACATAAACACACACCAAACACACACCACGGCTGACGTACCTGAGGGGACATAACTTTCTTCTTCGTCTTCCTCCTCTTCTTCATTCTCCAGCAGGTCGTCATCGGTGTCTCCGTCGAGGAAGCTGAGCTCTGTGTGGAACGAGGTAGTCTGGAAGCTGGAGATGTTTGCCATCTGAACCCTGCAAAACACACAAGATGGAATGGAACCAAATAGGACATCACTGGAACTTTCACAACCAGGTGATGTAGTGACATAAATAGTGGAGCCTAGCATTTCCTTCTGTAAATATCCAGAGATCTCTCTTAAGATGAGTGACCTTAGAAATGGAAGAGAGTCAGTCTGACCTTGCCCCTCCGAAGTATCCATCGTTCAGCTTCCTCAGAGTGGACAGAACACACGGGTCGATGCTCTCACCATCATCCACTGGGAACAACAAGGGAAACGTGATCAATTAACCAACCAATCAATAAACCTTGTTTGTCCCATACAGAATGTAGTTTCCCAGCAAGAGTCAGTTTCCTGGACACAGATTAATCCTTGAATTTCCATTTAAATAAATGTTTAGTGCAGAAGTCACACAAACAACACAGAATGATTACCCAGAATGCTGTGTGTGATGGGGAAGGGGAGGGTATTTACCCAGCATGCTGTGTGTGATGGGGAAGGGGAGGGTATTTACCCTTCATGCTGTGTGTGACGGGGAAGGGGAGGGTATTTACCCTTCATGCTGTGTGTGATGGGGAAGGGGAGGGTATTTACCCAGCATGCTGTGTGTGATGGGGAAGGGGAGGGTATTTACCCTTCATGCTGTGTGTGACGGGGAAGGGGAGGGTATTTACCCTTCATGCTGTGTGTGATGGGGAAGGGGAGGGTATTTAGCCAGCATGCTGTGTGTGATGGGGAAGGGGAGGGTATTTACCCAGCATGCTGTGTGTGATGGGGAAGGGGAGGGTATTTACCCAGCATGCTGTGTGTGATGGGGAAGGTATTTACCCAGCATGCTGTGTGTGATGGGGAAGGGGAGGGTATTTACCCAGCATGCTGTGTGTGACGGGGAAGGTGTAGTTATTTACTCTGCATGCTGTGTGTGATGGGGAATGGGAGGGTATTTACCCAGCATGCTGTGTGTGATGGGGAAGGGGAGGGTATTTAGCCAGCATGCTGTGTGTGATGGGGAAGGAGTAGTTATTAACCCAGCATGCTGTGCGTGCCGGGGAAGGGTATTTACCCAGCATGCTGTGTGTGACGTGGAAGGGGAGGGTATTTACCCAGCATGCTGTGTGTGACGAGGAAGGTGAGGGTATTTACCCAGCATGTGGTGCGTGACGGAGAAGGGGAGGGTATTTACCCAGCATGCTGTGTGTGATGGGGAAGGTCAGGGTAGGGCGTCCGGTCATCCTCCAGGAGGAGGAGAGATAGGACAGCTCCGTCCTTAGCATCTCCACTATCATCTGGTTGTCCAGAGCCAGGTAGAAGTGATGCTGGTCCAGGAACTAAAGTAGAGGTGAGACAGTGAGATGGTTGTCCAGAGCCAGGTAGAAGTGATGCTGGTCCAGGAACTAAAGGAGAGGAGAGACAGTGAGATGGTTGTCCAGAGCCAGATAGAAGTGATGCTGGTCCAGGAACTAAAGGAGAGGAGAGACAGTGAGATGGTTGTCCAGAGCCAGGTAGAAGTGATGCTGGTCCAGGAACTAAAGGAGAGAGATGGCCAACACTACTGCTCCAGCCCAAACACACCTGATTCATCCCTACACAAATACACTTGATTCAGCTCTACACAAACACACCTGATTCCGCCCTACACAAACACACTTGATTCAGCCCTACACAAACACACTTGATTCATCCCTACACAAATACACTTGATTCAGCTCTACACAAACACACCTGATTCCGCCCTACACAAACACACTTGATTCAGCCCTACACAAACACACTTGATTCATCCCTACACAAATACACTTGATTCAGCTCTACACAAACACACCTGATTCAGCCCTACACAAACACACTTGATTCAGCTCTACACAAACACACCTGATTCCGCCCTACACAAACATGCCTGATTCCGCCCTACACAAACACACCAGATTCAGCCCTACACAAACACACCTGATTCAATCAAGGTCTTGATGAGCAGATAATTAGTTGAATCAGGGGCCGTATCCAAATATATATACACTGAGGTCACCCGACCTCAACCCAACAGAGATGGATTGGGATGAGTTGGACCGCATAATGAAGGGAAAGCAGCCAACAAGTGCTCAGCATATGTGGGAACTCCTTCAAGACTGTTGGAAAAGCATTCCAGGTGAAGCTGGTTGAGAGAATGCCAAGACTGTTCAAAGCTGTCATTAAGGCAAAGGGTGGCTACTTTGAAGAATCTCAAATACAAAATATATTTTGATTTGTTGAACACTTTTTGGGTTACTACATGATTCCATATTTTATAGTTTTGATGTCTTCACTATTATTCTACAATGTAGAAAATAGTACAAATAAAGACAAATCCTTGAATGAGTAGGTGTGTCCATACTTTTGATTGTTGTGATTACCAGTTGAGATCAACTTACTCCTGGCTCAGAGTTTGTCTGGGCAGTAGCTTAACATCATCCTAAAACCTACTTTGAGCTGGGAGTATTTTTTTTAAAGTCTTAAAACATGTTTTAACCAGATTCCTGCTTTGTGGATAAAGCCCTAGGTGTGCTAGATTAGGATTTAACAAACAAGAGCATTTAGGGAGATAGGACCTCTACTGTCTTAAGGTAATAACAAGGTATGTCACCTGAGGGGTGAATGTGTAGGTACGGTTCCGGATCTCGTAGAATTTCGAGGTTCCCAGAACTCCAATGTGCCTGTATGGCCTCCCGCTCAGATTCAACTTCTTGCAGTTTCCTGTGAAACAAGTCATTAGCTATGTAGTTCTTATGAAGGCTCTGTGAATCCTTTCTAAGTAGTTGTAACTGTACCCAGTTTGACGTAGACGTGGCTGAGGATGCGAGCAGGCATGACCCTGATGGGCTGGACCTCAGCGATGGTCTGGACCTCTATTTCATCGTTCTTCAGCAGCTCCTGGATCTCCTTCGACTCCGCTAACACACACACTGCCAATGTGTACACACACACACACACACACACGAACACACACACACACACACACACACACACACACACACACACAGAACAAATTAAGGTATGTACACAGAAACAAATGGTTTGTACACACACATACATGAAGGCACACACACACACACACACAAAGGCACACACACACACTCAAAAGGGAAAGGAAACTCTCAGATAGGCAGCCCTGACCACAGAGCAAACGATCTTAAACAAAACGAGTGAATTAAACAACAAGTCTAGAACTGTATATTACTTGTCCAGTTAAAGGATGTCACATGTCTTCCAGCCTGCATGAGAGGACATTAGACATGCTGCAAACCTTGTACGACTACGTCCGGCTTGAAATTGGTGGAGAATCGCCTGTTGAGAGGGTCGATCTCTCCAGGGGCGAGGAATCCCTTGGAGGAACAGACGGAGAGAGAGAGAGAGAGAGAGAGAGAACTAAAGCACCAACCAACACCTCACTGTGGTGAGACAGAGACTGAATCACTCTATTATAAGACAACAGAAGGTTTGTACCTCAGCCAGCAGAGAACTAACGATGTAGAGGGACTGTCCCCACATGTGAGGTAACTGACCCATAGCCACTCTGTCCACGGAGTGAGGGTTCCCGTACTCTTCCTCCATCTGGGGGGAAACACCACACAGTTACGGTCTTCCTCACTTAGTTGTAGGGGACGTTGTTACTTATCAGGATTCAGAAAGGTAGAAAGTGTAACCTGTTACTTCTCCGCATGCCCATATCGGCACAAGGAGTAACGCCGACGTGCCCTAAAGAAAGACGGATTTCCAATTTACACACGGACGATAAAGTTGTATTCAAAAGGGTAATGGCGATACCTTTTCAGGTGGGACAGCGTAGAGCTCAGGCATCAGGCGGATCCCGGGCTTCCCTCTGATCAGGACTTCTTCCAGAGCATCTCTGTACTCCTGCACCTGGACACAGGAAGCAGGAAAGGACATGTTCATCATACAGTCACATGACCTGGGATGGTCTAGCGGTCTGACATATAGCTCGGTGACGTCACCCGCTCTCAGACCTACAGGTAGTGTGTTTTCCTTGCTCTGAAACGGACACAGCTTTTGTGGAGTGACCGGTAACGATGCTTCGTGGGTGACAGGTGTGGATGTACTCAGAGGGTCTCAGGGTGGAACCTAGGTGGGGACGAGGAGAGGGACGGAACCAACACGGCCACACACACCTGTACTAGGTCTCCGCTGAAGATGCCGTCCAGAATGAGGTAGGTCCAGAACACTGGCCATTCACATTCTATATTCTCAAACAGTTTGAGTTCAGCCGGGTCGTAGTGGAGACGGGACGGGTCCTGAGAGAGACATACAGACAGACACGGAAATATTACACCCAATGTCTCATCTAAAAGAACAAGGCTAATCTTTAAACGAGAGTTCAAGGAAAACCCCACTAAAATACTATCTTTTGGTATTTTTTTCCCATTAGTTCACTGTTAATACAGTCCCAAAATGTTTTGTATGTCAGCAGTCAAGTTTTCAAGATATTGGACTTTTAAGAAGTAGATGCAATAGATGCAAAACGCATCATCTTTATGTGATGCAAAACGCATCATCTTTATGTGATGCAAAACGCATCATCTTTATGTGATGCAAAACGCATCATCTTTATGTGATGCAAAACGCATCATCTTTATGTGATGCAAAACGCATCATCTTTATGTGATGCAAAACGCATCATCTTTATGTGATGCAAAACGCATCATCTTTATATGATGCAAAACGCATCATCTTTATGTGATGCAAAACGCATCATCTTTATGTGATGCAAAACGCATCATCTTTATGTGATGCAAAACGCATCATCTTTATGTGATGCAAAATGCATCATGATGATGTCATGATGATGTGGCAAGTGACACTTTGTGGACGAATGACAACAATACCAACAGATTTGAAGTGTATTTTTCCTTTAAGTTCGACTGTTTAATCTGTAACAGTACGTTTTGCTGTCATTTTATAAATGCCAACAGGTCCTTTGTTTGTTCAACATGGCAGGACCTTTTTGTGTGAGTAAAATGTACCATGCAGGAAATGGCGGTGGAAACGCCTTTATGTACATACATATATTGACATAATAACCATCATGTGGAAGAGAACTTGGAGTCAGGCGATGACATGTTGTGTGGTCCTCCCACTACGACTCAGGAAACCATGCAGTTTATTAGACTACAGATGACATGTTGTGTGGTCCTCCCACCACGACTCAGGAAACCATACAGTTTATTAGACTACAGATGACATGTTGTGTGGTCCTCCCACTACGACTCAGGAAAGCATGCAGTTTATTAGACTACAGATGACATGTTGTGTGGTCCTCCCACCACGACTCAGGAAACCATGCAGTTTATTAGACTACAGATGACATGTTGTGTGGTCCTCCCACTACGACTCAGGAAACCATACAGTTTATTAGACTACAGATGACATGTTGAGGTGTCCTCCCACCACGACTCAGGAAACCATGCAGTTTATTAGGCTACAGATGACATGTTGTGGTGTCCTCCCACCACGACTCGGGAAACCATGCAGTTTATTAGACTACAGATGACATGTTGTGTGGTCCTCCCTCCATGACTCAGGAAACCATGCAGTTTATTAGGCTACAGATGACATGTTGTGTGGTCCTCCCTCCATGACTCGGGAAACCATGCAGTTTATTAGGCTACAGATGACATGTTGTGGTGTCCTCCCACCACGACTCGGGAAAGCATGCAGTTTATTAGACTACAGATGACATGTTGTGTGGTCCTCCCACCACGACTCGGGAAAGCATGCAGTTTATTAGGCTACAGATGACATGTTGTGTGGTCCTCCCACCACGACTCGGGAAACCATGCAGTTTATTAGACTACAGATTAAATAAATTATGATGAACTTCACAGGGTGGTGAAAGTGCAAGGTGATGAGCTTGATGGTCCTTTCCAATAAATATCCAGGGTCTGATTCTGGTGACATGATGATCGATGCTTGGTTGCCGTTTTGACAAATAACAATATTTTCACTCTTAATCAATAATAATGTCATCATGTAGACGAGCCTACACACACTGTATCTGCCTGCTGTTGGCTACAGCGCAGATACGAGACCATTGGATGAAAATCTAGTTTATTTCACACTGTAAGGAGAAAAACATACAAATCTGTACAGTACCTCTCTTGGGCATCGGTATCCATCTCTGATGAAACGGCAGCAGCCATAGCGTCCCTGGGGAAGGGAACGGAGTCATTTAGATACGTCATTCTAGAGCACCATTAAGCCTAGCCAATGGAGGGTTCCCATTGACATCCTTTCACCATCCCGGACTAGGCTTAATCTGAGTCTGGGAATCAACTAGCCCATATAGTGTGTCTGTGGTCCAGTCTAGACAGGATCCTATCTACCTGTAGCCTGGACATGATCTCACTGTATCTGTGGTCCAGTCTAGACAGGATCCTATCTACCTGTAGCCTGGATATGATCTCACTGTATCTGTGGTCCAGTCTAGACAGGATCCTATCTACATGTAGCCTGGATATGATCTCACTGTATCTGTGGTCCAGTCTAGACAGGATCTTATCTACCTGTATCTTGGATATGATCTCACTGTATCTGTGGTCCAGTCTAGACAGGATCCTATCTACCTGTAGCCTGGATATGATCTCACTGTATCTGTGGTCCAGTCTAGACAGGCTCCTATCTACCTGTAGCCTGGATATGATCTCATTGTATCTGTGGTCCAGTCTAGACAGGCTCCTATCTACCTGTAGCCTGGATATGATCTCACTGTATCTGTGGTCCAGTCTAGACAGGACCCTATCTACCTGTAGCCTGGACATGATCTCACTGTATCTGTGGTCCAGTCTAGACATTATCCTATCTACCTGTAGCCTGGACATGATCTCACTGTATCTGTGGTCCAGTCTAGACAGTATCCTATCTACCTGTAGCTTGGATATGATCTCAGTCTTAGTGATGGTGACCAGGTCTGCATCCTCCACAGCGAAGGCAGGGAAGGAGATGATTGACAGGAGACCAGCGTCGATCTC
The DNA here is from genome assembly GCF_045791955.1 of Oncorhynchus clarkii lewisi. NCBI lineage: Eukaryota > Metazoa > Chordata > Actinopteri > Salmoniformes > Salmonidae > Oncorhynchus > Oncorhynchus clarkii. The sequence goes on from NC_092164.1 coordinate 2,721,263, forward strand.
TTTAGAGGTGGAGGCTCGTGGCAGCATGGAGCACAGGATAGCCTGGAGAGGTCAAATACAAACGGGTCAGTTTCTGACAGATGGCGTCATTCTGACACCACCGTGTTGCCAGGAGACATCAGTTGTGCTATCTGACGTAAAACAATGGTCAGTTTCATAGATATCATTTTAAGGTTTACAAAATAATCTGATTAAACCAGACTGGACACTGCCCTCACCAGGCTAGAGAAGATTAAACCAGACTGGACACTGCCCTCACCAGGCTAGAGAAGATTAAACCAGATTGGACACTGCCCTCACCAGGCTAGAGAAGATTAAACCAGACTGGACACTGCCCTCACCAGGCTAGAGAAGATTAAACCAGACTGGACACTGCCTCACCAGGCTAGAGAAGATTCAACCAGACTGGACACTGCCTCACCATGCTAGAGAAGATTAAACCAGACTGGACACTGCCCTCACCAGGCCAGAGGAGAATAAACCAAACTGGACACTGCACTCACCAGGCTAGAGAAGATTAAACCAGACTGGACACTGCCCTCACCAGGCTAGAGAAGATTAAACCAGACTGGACACTGCCTCACTAGGCTAGAGAAGATTAAACCAGACTGGACACTGCCCTCACCAGGCTAGAGGAGAATAAACCAGACTGGACACTGCCCTCACCAGGCTAGAGAAGATTAAACAAGACTGGACACTGCCCTCACCAGGCTAAAGAAGATTAAACTAGACTGGACACTGCCCTCACCAGGCTAGAGAAGATTAAACCAGACTGGACACTGCCCTCACCAGGCTAGAGAAGATTAACCCAGACTGGACACTGCCCTCACCAGGCTAGAGAAGATTGAACCAGACTGGACACTGCCCTCACCAGGCTAGAGAAGATTAAACCAGACTGGACACTGCCCTCACCAGGCTAGAGAAGATTAAACCAGACTGGACACTGCCCTCACCAGGCTAGAGAAGATTAAACCAGAATGGACACTGCCCTCACCAGGCTAGATAAGATTAAACCAGACTGGACACTGCCCTCACCAGGCTAGAGAAGATTAAACCAGAATGGACACTGCCCTCACCAGGCTAGATAAGATTAAACCAGAATGGACATTGCCCTCACCAGGCTAGAGGAGATTAAACCAGACTGGACACTGCCTCACCAGGCTAGAGAAGATTAAACCAGAATGGACACTGCCCTCACCAGGCTAGATAAGATTAAACCAGAATGGACATTGCCCTCACCAGGCTAGAGGAGATTAAACCAGACTGGACACTGCCCTCACCAGGCTAGAGAAGATTAAACCAGAATGGACACTGCCCTCACCAGGACTAGAGAAGATTAAACCAGACTGGACACTGCCCTCACCAGGACTAGAGAAGATAGGACATGTTTATCACAGTACCTGGCAGTGCTCCACCTCGTCCGGCAAAACGTGAATGACAGATTTGGGTCCTCCATGAGCCCCAAAGAGGTCCAGCTCATCAATGGCCTCCAATGCAGCCTGAACATAAAACCCAACATGTTGTTGTTGTTGTTTTAGGAGTTTAGATATAGTAGCTGTGTTGCGATAAGAGGACTGTTATGAGTCTAGATATGGTAGTTAAGATATGATTGGAGACGTAAAAGGAGACCATGTATTATCATTGTTACATATAGGACAAGCGTTACATCTAAAGCGTCAGTACCTTGGCCATCCCCACAGAGCTGGCGTTCAGTTCTGGGATCCCCTGATTGGTCTTGTCCCCTCGCTCCCACATCCCATAATCCTGCACAGAGAGAGAGAGAGAGAGACACACACACAGTTACCATGACAACCAGGTTTAAAATCATACTATTTGGAGACCTTAATTTGAACCTAAATATAATTTTCTTTGACCTAATCCAATATATACTGTATATACAGTATATTCTATATATTTACACAAATAGTAATCAGTAGGACGTATGCACTCTGTTTTAACTCCTCATGTCTCAGAAACAAACAACGCTGACAGGGAGATTCTGGACTATCTGCTTATTCTGGTTGGTGAAGTCGCTAACTAAGACACATTCTCCTGGATGGGAAACGTATTCTGGTTGGTGAAGTCGCTAACTAAGACACAGTCTCCTGGATGGGAAACGTATTCTGGTTGGTGAAGTCGCTAACTAAGACACATTCTCCTGGATGGGAAACGTATTCTGGTTGGTGAAGTCGCTAACTAAGACACATTCTCCTGGATGGGAAACGTATTCTGGTTGGTGAAGTCGCTAACTAAGACACATTCTCCTGGATGGGAAACGTATTCTGGCTAGTGAAGTCGCTAACTAAGACACATTCTCCTGGATGGGAAACGTATTCTGGCTAGTGAAGTCGCTAACTAAGACACATTCTCCTGGATGGGAAACGTATTCTGGCTAGTGAAGTCGCTAACTAAGACACATTCTCCTGGATGGGAAACGTATTCTGGCTAGTGAAGTCGCTAACTAAGACACATTCTCCTGGATGGGAAACGTCAGTTGTTGACCAGTTGAACCGTTTATTTTTCAGTACCATGTCAGCTCTCTGTTGACATTATGTTAATTAAATACTCTGTTGACATTATGTTAATAATTATGACATTATGTCAATGAATTATGTTCAGTAGTTTTCACCTGTTAGTTTATAATTATCTGTTTTAGCCGACCACACAGGCCTTTGACCTGTTGGCGCTTTTAAGCTAAAAAATATGTTGATGCTTTTAGGGTTAAGTGCTGATGTTCCCATGTTGACCAATGAAATGTATTGAAAGTTATTCTACCAACCAATCAGAAAGTTCACTGTGTGGGATTTTACAATATACTGTATAAGCCATGTAAAAGGTATTGTTTGGTAAGGTGTTCCTTATAGCACGACACTTCTATAGTCTCCACTACCTCTACTGATATTCCTATTGATCTTCAGTATAGTATTGCTTCTGTCTCCATTACCGTTCAGACTTCTATTACTTCCTGCTAAGTCGTATGCTAGTGAGGTTAGAAGAAGAGAGCCTCGCTCAAACAGACCTTGAACATTACCTACCGCAACTTTATAAGCAGCCTCAATGTAGAAGACCAGGTTCTGGATAAAAGCCACTTCATGCAGGGTTGATATGATACGAAGACCTGGAGAAGACCAGACAGTGATAAAGAACAACGCCGCCGGTATACAGTCAAGTTATTTCACAATGACACGATCCATCACACACACACAGACACATACACACACACACACACACATACACACACACGCACACACACACACACACACACACACACACACACATACACACACACGCACACACACACACACACACACACACACACACACACACACACACACACACACACAGACAGACAGACAGACACAGACACAGACACAGTAACACAGACACAGACACACACACACACACACACACACACACAGTAACACAGACACACACACACACATCGACACACACACACGGTACCTGAGGCAGTCATCTGAGCCAAAACCAGCAGGTACAGAGAGGTGGCATCAACCTGCAGGTGTCCCCACTGATCGTCCCCCACCACGGTAGCACAGGTGGGGGTGTGGTACTTGGCGTGCAGACAGTCCTTGGGGCTCTGGGTGTGTTTAAACTTCTCCACCTTGGCCACCTGTAGTCAGACACACTGACATGCTCAGAAAAGGCTATTACACAGCCAGACCAAGGGAGAAACACATACAGAATTGCTCCCACAGCGTAGTGCATTGTTGCCCTTATGCCATATACTAGTGACTGTGTTGTTACATGGTAGAAGGAATGGGACAGTAACCACGGTAACCCACCTGTCGCATCATACACTGGAGCAGCCCTTGCATCAGCTTGACAACACTCTGTAGAATAATACAAATATAGATATTTACCACACCTTACGGGGATCGGTAACTCCTGCTTTCACAAGTTTATCTATTCAGGACTCCCAAGGACTGAAATATGCCAATCTCTGCCTGTGGCCTACAACATAGATCATAGGACAGCATGCATGGAACACACTAACATGTTTCGGGAAAGGAATGTCTTGTTACGACACAGTGTGGTCATGAGGTCGGGTCCTTGCAGTCAAGGAATATTCAGACCCCCTTTCCAACACAGATCCCACAGTACAGTAAGTATGGAGGACACAACACAGATCACACAGTACAGTAAGTATGGGACACACAACACAGATCACACAGTACAGTAAGTATGGGACACAAAACACAGATCACACAGTACAGTAAGTATGGAGGACACAACACAGATCACACAGTACAGTAAGTATGGGACACACAACACAGATCCCACAGTACAGTAAGTATGGGACACACAACACAGATCACACAGTACAGTAAGTATGGGACACACAACACAGATCACACAGTACAGTAAGTATGGGACACACAACACAGATCACACAGTACAGTAAGTATGGGACACACAACACAGATCACACAGTACAGTAAGTATGGAGGACACAACACAGATCACACAGTACAGTAAGTATGGAGGACACAACACAGATCACACAGTACAGTAAGTATGGAGGGCACAACACAGATCACACAGTACAGTAAGTATGGAGGACACAACACAGATCACACAGTACAGTAAGTATGGAGGGCACAACACAGATCACACAGTACAGTAAGTATGGAGGACACAACACAGATCACACAGTACAGTAAGTATGGGACACACAACACAGATCACACAGTACAGTAAGTATGGGACACCCAACACAGATCACACAGTACAGTAAGTATGGGACACACAACACAGATCACACAGTACAGTAAGTATGGGACACACAACACAGATCACACAGTACAGTAAGTATGGGACACACAACACAGATCACACAGTACAGTAAGTATGGAGGGCACAACACAGATCCCACAGTACAGTAAGTATGGAGGACACACAACACAGATCACACAGTACAGTAAGTATGGAGGACACAACACAGATCCCACAGTACAGTAAGTATGGAGGACACACAACACAGATCACACAGTACAGTAAGTATGGAGGACACAACACAGATCACACAGTACAGTAAGTATGGAGGACACAACACAGATCACACAGTACAGTAAGTATGGAGGACACAACACAGATCACACAGTACAGTAAGTATGGAGGACACAACACAGATCACACAGTACAGTAAGTATGGAGGACACAACACAGATCACACAGTACAGTAAGTATGGAGGACACACAACACAGATCACACAGTACAGTAAGTATGGAGGACACAACACAGATCACACAGTACATTAAGTATGGGACACACAACACAGATCACACAGTACAGTAAGTATGGAGGACACAACACAGATCACACAGTACAGTAAGTATGGAGGACACAACACAGATCACACAGTACAGTAAGTATGGGACACACAACACAGATCCCACAGTACAGTAAGTATGGAGGACACACCACTATTTTGACATGCTGTGAGATGGAAGCCAGCCAGTCACCTGCTCCAGTTCGTAGGCCTTGGCCTTGTCCTCATCCCGGTCAGCGTTCTTCCTGTAGGCCATCCCCAGACCCCACACCGCCAGGATGCTGTAGACATTGTCACGCACCCAGGCATCTGGCAGCTGGACACTGCAGGGCAACAGGCCTGTTACTGGGTTCTGGAGACACACACAGGTTAGACAGGCAGGTTAGACCGGCAGGTAGATAGATATCTAAGTCTGGGCTCTGGCTGGGCCACTCAAGGACATTCACAGACTTGTCCCGAAGCCACTACTGTACGTTGTCTTGGCTGTGTACTTAGGGTCGTTGTCCTGTTGCAAGGTGAACCCTCAACCCAGTCTCAGATCATGAGAGCTCTGGAGCAGGTTTTCATCAAGAATCTCTCTGTACTTTGCTCTGTTCATCTTTCCCTCGATCCCTCGATTCCCACAATTCCTTCGACCTCTCGGCTTGGTTTTTGCTCTGACATGCATCCTAAAGATTGATTCTATACATCGTTTGACATGTTTCTACGGACTGTAATGGAACTGTTTTGACTTTTCGTCTGGACCTAGTGATCGCGAGTCATGAATTTGGATTACTGGGCTAAACGCGTGAACAAAAAGGAGATATTTGGACATAAATGATGGACATAATCGAACAAAACAAACATTTATTGTGGAACTGGGATTCCTGTGAGTGCATTCTGATGAAGATCATCAAAGGTAAGTGAATATTTATAATACTATTTCTGTTGTTCTGTTGACTACACAACATGGCGGATATCTGTTTGGGTTGTTTTGGTCTCTGAGCGCTGTACTCAGATTATAGCAAGGTGTGCTTTTTCGGTAAAGCTTTTTTGAAATCTGAGACAGCGGTTGCATTAAGGAGAAGTGTATCTATAATTCCGTGCATTATAGTTGTATCTTTTATCAATGTTTATTATTTCTGTAAATTGATGTGGCTCTCTGCAAAATCACCGGATGTTTTGGAACTACTGAACGTAACGCGCCAATGTATACTGAGATTTTTTTTATATAAATATGAACATTATCGAACAAAACATACATGTATTGTGTAACATGAAGTCCTATGAGTGTCATCTAATGAAGATCATCAAAGGTTAGTCATTTATTTCTCTCTATTTCTGCTTTTTGTGACTCCTCTCTTTGGCTGGAAAAATGGCTGTGTTTTTCTGTGACTAGGCTCTGACCTAACATAATCGCTTGGTGTGCTTTCATCGTAAAGCCTTTTTGAAATCGGACACTGTGGTGGGATTAACAAGAAGTGTATCTTCAAAATGGTGTACAATACTTGTATGTTTGAGGAATTTCACTGTTGTCATATCGATCCCGTTAGCAGGATCTCAGCCCAAGGAGGTTTTAACAAGAAATATGTGTAGTGGTTGAAAAACGAGTTTTAATGACTCCAACCTAAGTGTGTGTAAACTTCAACCACACACACACACACACACACACACACACACACACACACACACACACACACACACACACACACACACACACACACACACACACACACACACACACACACACACACACACACACACACACACACACACACACACACACACGTCTCTTGTAGTAGTATTTTGGTATTTTATTAGGATCCCCGTTAGCTGTTGCGAAAGAGTCATTGTTAATGTTGTAAATGATTATCGTAGCAGGAAACGACAGATTTTTTGGGAATATCTACATAGGCGTACAGAGGCCCATTATCAGCAACCATCACTCCTGTGTTCCAATGACACGTTGTGTTAGCTAATCCAAGTTTATCATTTTAAAAGGGTAGCCTAGAGGTTAGAGCGTTGGACTAGTAACCGAAAGGTTGCAAGTTCAAATCCCCGAGCTGACAAGGTACAAATCTGTCGTTCTGCCCCTGAACAGGCAGTTAACCCACTGTTCCTAGGCTGTCATTGAAAATAAAAATTGGTTCTTACTGACTTGCCTGGTTAAATAAAGGTAAAAAAAAAAAAAAGAAAGTCCCCTAAGCAAGCTGGTCCTGGGGCTCTGTTCACAAACAGACCCCACAGAGCCCCAGGACAGCAACACAATTAGACCCAACCAAATCATGAGAAAACAAAAAGATAATTACTTGACACATTGGAAAGAATTAACAAAAAACAGAGCAGACTAGATTGCTATTTGGCCCTAAACAGAGAGTACACAGTGGCAGAATACCTGTCCACTGTGACTGACCCAAACTTAACAGTGCTGTACAAGATTTTGCTTTCAAATTGCGTCAAACATAGGCCGTCATGGCTCTCAAGAGAAGAAAGGCTATGGGCACACTGCCCACAAAATGAGATGGAAGTGCAGCTCAGTTTCCTAACCTCCTGCCCAATGTATGACCATATTAGACACATGTTTTTCTCAGATTACACAGAACCACAAAGAATTTGAAAACAAATCCAATATCTATTGGGTGAAATACCACATTGTGACATCACAGCAGCAAGACGTGTGACCTGTTGCCACAAGAAAAGGGCAACCAGTGAAAAACAAACACCATTGTAAATACAACCCATATTTATGTTGATTTATTTTCCCTTTTGTACATCGTTACAACACTGTATAAAGACATAATATGCCATTTGAAATGTCTTTATTATTTTGGAACTTTTGTGAGTGTAATGTTTACTGTTAATTTTTTATTGTTTATTTCACTTTAGTTTATCATATGTTTCCCATACCAATATAGCCCTTTAAATTGAAATTGAATTGAGAGAGAGAGAGAGAAAGACTGTTAACTGACCTCAAGTAGAGTAGATAAGAAAAATACTTTCTATGTTCTCACTCTATTTTAAGTTGACCTTTGTCCAAGCTTTTATTTATTTTAGGGAGTCCACCCAGGACAGTTTGCCCATTTAAAAACAGAGAGCTATTGACTCTTGGCTTTCTAAGGATAAGTAACATACATTTAGCCTACTGTGGGGATTTTACTGAGGTATCAATATCATTAGACCTATTGTGCATGACTTCTTTCATTGCAAATGGTAACTGTACGAATGTTATTCGCATGACATAACGTGACATTGTGTCTGGCAGTGGTACGTGATATAATGAAACATACCTGGTGACATAGAATAGTCTCATGAACGAGCCTGGCGAATCCATCGAGCTTCACACCTGAGTTACTGCGGCTCCGCATGTTGCCGTCTCTATCTGTCAATATGAAATTATGACAGACAGGTAGTTAGTGCAGAATAATTTATAGTAGGGTACAGTAGTCGTGGGTCCTGACTACATTTGAAGCGTTCGCAATAGTAAAAGTACTGCAGTATGCTGTAATAAAATAACATTACTGTGTATAGAAAGTCACCTACCTTGAACCCATCAGTTATTGTGCAATGCATAAATATCGCTGTTGACAGCTTTGCAGTAGCAGCTAACAATTCCACATTCATTCAACGCATTTCATAAAACTCCTAGTTGCTCCAGCGCAGTAGCATCAGTGTCAAAATATTACCGAATACTTCACGTCGCAGAGGTGTTTTTAGCTCAACATACACAATTCCTTCACATGTAACAGATTACTGCTCCTCTCTCGGTCTCTCAATTTTCCTCTCCTCTTCCTGATGTAGACAGAATGTCCGGTATACAGTTGCCATAAAGGGGGCGCTAGAGCAGCCAACGTAGAGAAGATGAGTTGGTTATTACATATATGAATTCTTGTTAGAATCTGTTTGTTTCTTTAACATAACATAGATCTAGATTTAAACCAACAAAGGGTGCCTGATTTGTTTTCGGCTTTGCTTTCTCTTTTACTTCGTGTGGTCTTTGTCTCACCTCGGCATCATTCTGTTCAATCTAATATTTTCATATTTTCAGAATACTTTGATTGATACCAGCGCGACCCCACCTTGTCCATTTACATTCTGCAGGCATAGTAAACAAGGGCTGGAATAACGGAATTTTTAAGCCAATCAAAAATCCGGACAGTAGATGTGTTAACCAATCAAAATAGATCTAACTGCATCCCCGCTGAACGCTCGACTTCACTGGGTGGACTGCACATTTCTGTTGGATAGATTTGAATCTGCAATTCATAGTGTTTTTGAGTCAACAATCAAGATAAAGGTACGTTTTACCTCCTTATTTGTTTGGCCAGTCGTTGCAATTGCACATGTTGAACGAAAAAGCGTCCTGTGCTTCTGATCATGTCCACAAAAAGCCATTGAAAAAGTAGCTAGCTAGACATCCTTACTGTGCATGTTAGCTGCTAGCGCTAGCCACCCATCTCTGAGCTAGCTTTACACTCAAATTTGATGGATATACTGAGGGCCATAAGCTACATAACTAACAACAACTAGGCTAACTAGTTATATGACTGGGAAATGTCTGTGTTTTGATAGGCAAATCCTCAGTTGGCTAGATAGTTAGACAGAGAAGACCATATGAGGTCTTGACTATGGAGAAGACCTTTCACTAGCTATGTAAGCAAACTACCATTTATGTTTGGCTACTTTACCTCCTTGCTCCAACATACACCCTCACCGTGCCTCTGTATTGTATCACTTTACTGAACAGCCTGGGTTCAAGTCTCTTGTGTGCCTGAAGACGGAATCATCCCGATGAGCTAAAGCCCACCGAACCACCTCTGTTACACTTGTATTGATCCTTGTCTCCTCTCATATCTCTATCGTTCTCCCTTTCTCTCCTCTCCTCTCCCTCCTCTCCACCCCATCCCCCTCCCTCCTCTGTCCTTCCCCCTGTCCTCTCCTCTATCCTCCTCTCACCTTCCTCCTTCCCTCTCCTCTGTCCCCTATCATTCTCCCTTTCTCTCCTCACCCCATCCCCTCTCCCTCCTCTCCTCTCCACCCCATCCCCCTCCCTCCTCTGTTCTCCCCCCTGTCCTCTCCTCTACCCTCCTCTCATTCGTTCTCCTCTCCTCTGTCCTCTTCTCCTCCCTCCCACCAGATGCAGTTCATGCTGCTGTTCAGTCGGCAGGGTAAGCTGCGGCTGCAGAAGTGGTATGTTCCCCTGTCGGACAAAGAGAGGAAGAAGATCTCCAGGGACCTGGTCCAGACCATTCTAGCCCGTAAGCCCAAGATGTGTTCCTTCCTGGAGTGGAGGGACCTCAAGATCGTCTACAAGAGGTCAGAGACAGACAGACAGACAGACGAGGGTGTTAATGGTGGGAAATGATGTGCTCCTTCCTGGAGTGGAGGGACCTTAATATCATCTACAAGACAGACAGACAGACAGACAAGGGTGTTAATGGTGGGAAATGATGAGCTCCTTCCTGGAGTGGAGGGACCTTAATATCATCTACAAGACAGACAGACAGACAAGGGCGTTAATGGTGGGAAATGATGAGCTCCTTCCTGGAGTGGAGGGACCTTAATATCATCTACAAGACAGACATACGAGGGTGTTAATGGTGGGAAATGATGAGCTCCTTCCTGGAGTGGAGGGACCTTAATATCATCTATAAGACAGACAGACAGACAGGGGCGTTAATGGTGGGAAATGATGAGCTCCTTCCTGGAGTGGAGGGACCTTAATATCATCTACAAGACAGACAGACAGACAAGGGCGTTAATGGTGGGAAATGATGAGCTCCTTCCTGGAGTGGAGGGACCTTAATATCATCTACAAGACAGACATACAAGGGTGTTAATGGTGGGAAATGATGAGCTCCTTCCTGGAGTGGAGGGACCTTAATATCATCTACAAGACAGACAGACAGACAGACAGACGAGGGTGTTAATGGTGGGAAATGATGAGCTCCTTCCTGGAGTGGAGGGACCTTAATATCATCTACAAGACAGACAGACAGACAGACAAGGGTGTTAATGGTGGGAAATGATGAGCTCCTTCCTGGAGTGGAGGGACCTTAATATCATCTACAAGACAGACAGACGAGGGTGTTAATGGTGGGAAATGATGAGCTCCTTCCTGGAGTGGAGGGACCTTAATATCATCTACAAGACAGACAGACGAGGGTGTTAATGGTGGGAAATGATGTGCTCCTTCCTGGAGTGGAGGGACCTTAATATCATCTACAAGACAGACAGACAGACAGGGGCGTTAATGGTGGGAAATTATGAGCTCCTTCCTGGAGTGGAGGGACCTTAATATCATCTACAAGACAGACAGACAGACAGACAGACGAGGGTGTTAATGGTGGGAAATGATGAGCTCCTTCCTGGAGTGGAGGGACCTTAATATCATCTACAAGACAGACAGACAGACAGACGAGGGTGTTAATGGTGGGAAATGATGAGCTCCTTCCTGGAGTGGAGGGACCTTAATATCATCTACAAGACAGACAGACATACAAGGGCGTTAATGGTGGGAAATGATGTGCTCCTTCCTGGAGTGGAGTGACCTTAATATCATCTACAAGACAGACAGACAGACATGGGCGTTAATGGTGGGAAATGATGAGCTCCTTCCTGGAGTGGAGGGACCTTAATATAATATACAAGACAGACAGACAGACAGACAAGGGTGTTAATGGTGGGAAATGATGAGCTCCTTCCTGGAGTGGAGGGACCTTAATATCATCTACAAGACAGACAGACAGACGAGGGTGTTAATGGTGGGAAATGATGAGCTCCTTCCTGGAGTGGAGGGACCTTAATATCATCTACAAGACAGACAGACGAGGGTGTTAATGGTGGGAAATGATGAGCTCCTTCCTGGAGTGGAGGGACCTTAATATCATCTACAAGACAGACAGACAGACAGGGGCGTTAATGGTGGGAAATGATGTGCTCCTTCCTGGAGTGGAGGGACCTTAATATCATCTACAAGACAGACAGACAGACAGGGGCGTTAATGGTGGGAAATGATGTGCTCCTTCCTGGAGTGGAGGGACCTTAATATCATCTACAAGACAGACAGACAGGCAGGGGCGTTAATGGTGGGAAATGATGAGCTCCTTCCTGGAGTGGAGGGACCTTAATATCATCTATAAGACAGACAGACAGACAGGGGCGTTAATGGTGGGAAATGATGAGCTCCTTCCTGGAGTGGAGGGACCTTAATATCATCTACAAGACAGACAGACAGACAGGGGCGTTAATGGTGGGAAATGATGAGCTCCTTCCTGGAGTGGAGGGACCTTAATATCATCTACAAGACAGACAGACAAGGGAAATGTGGACTCCATCTGATAGTGTTGAGGTCAATTCAGGAAGGGAATTTCACAATCTTTGTTAAAGTTTTTACTTCCTGAAATTGGCAGTTTTGACAACTAAATTGTAGTATAGTCTCAAACCACTACACTTGTGCCAAGGTTTAGAAGGTTGGTTTTCAATAAGACTTTGCTGCTAGGGAGGCACCCTTAGAGTTTTGTTTTCAGTCAGGGGGCCATTTTGTTACAGCACTCATTCTCAGAATGGTGAAGGCCATCTGATGCTTTTGTTATTCATTATTATCCCTGCTGAACGAAAGTATGTTTGTCAGAATGTGGCCCAAGGTTAGTGCCTTTGTTGTTTATCCCTGTGTTTTCCTGTCTTCCAGTCTGTATTTCTGTTGTTTATCCCTGTGTTATCCTGTCCTCTAGTCTGTATTTCTGTTGTTTATCCCTGTGTTATCCTGTCTTCTAGATACACCCGTCTGTATTTCTGTTGTTTATCCCTGTTATCCTGTCTTCCAGATACACCAGTCTGTATTTCTGTTGTTTATCCCTGTTATCCTGTCTTCCAGATACACCAGTCTGTATTTCTGTTGTTTATCCCTGTGTTTTCCTGTCTTCTAGATACACCCGTCTGTATTTCTGTTGTTTATCCCTGTGTTATCCTGTCCTCCAGTCTGTATTTCTGTTGTTTATCCCTGTGTTATCCTGTCTTCCAGATACACCCGTCTGTATTTCTGTTGTTTATCCCTGTGTTATCCTGTCCTCCAGTCTGTATTTCTGTTGTTTATCCCTGTGTTATCCTGTCCTCCAGATACACCAGTCTGTATTTCTGTTGTTTATCCCTGTGTTATCCTGTCCTCCAGTCTGTATTTATGTTGTTTATCCCTGTGTTATCCTGTCCTCCAGTCTGTATTTCTGTTGTTTATCCCTGTGTTATCCTGTCCTCCAGTCTGTATTTCTGTTGTTTATCCCTGTGTTATCCTGTCTTCCAGTCTGTATTTCTGTTGTTTATCCCTGTGTTATCCTGTCCTCCAGATACACCAGTCTGTATTTCTGTTGTTTATCCCTGTGTTATCCTGTCTTCCAGTCTGTATTCCTGTTGTTTATCCCTGTGTTATCCTGTCTTTCAGATACACCAGTCTGTATTTCTGTTGTTTATCCCTGTTATCCTGTCCTCCAGATACACCAGTCTGTATTTCTGTTGTTTATCCCTGTGTTTTCCTGTCTTCTAGATACACCCGTCTGTATTTCTGTTGTTTATCCCTGTGTTTTCCTGTCTTCTAGATACACCAGTCTGTATTTCTGTTGTTTATCCCTGTGTTATCCTGTCTTCCAGATACACCAGTCTGTATTTCTGTTGTTTATCCCTGTGTTATCCTGTCCTCCAGTCTGTATTTCTGTTGTTTATCCCTGTGTTATCCTGTCCTCCAGATACACCAGTCTGTATTTCTGTTGTTTATCCCTGTGTTATCCTGTCCTCCAGTCTGTATTTCTGTTGTTTATCCCTGTGTTATCCTGTCCTCCAGATACA